>NC_089588.1:98162326-98227326 GCF_019320115.1 Miscanthus floridulus | reverse complement strand
CACTCGCAGCACCATATGATGTGTACGGATCCAGGAAACACAAATAATAGCCAGGAAAAATAAGCATGTTATCAGACATGTAACCGGTTTGTGCGCCAAACAAAGTAGCTATTCTTTTAGCATATAAACAAGGCATAGCTTATGAATGAGCATCGAGCACGTGTTATGACAAATTAATTGTGCAAAACAACAAAGAAGCAAGGAAGACGCTTTGAAAAAACCAATAAAACATTTAGTGGGAACAATCAATAAGTAAACCTAGTCCAAATATATGTGAACAGGTATCTGGAGTTTGCATCTAGTAGTTTATTTAGTCTCAGGACTGAAAGCATTCAACGTGTGCCAATTGTAAAACATCACATGCTTCTAGTTAATCTTGTCCAATGAAGTCAGGAAGTGCACAGCTAAAAAACAGCCAGCGTAAGTGCAATCTTTAGTTTATACAATTGAGATATCCAACTTATCATAAAAATCTGACCACAGTAAAGCTTCACGACCACTGATAGAGAAACACAGGTGCCAGCTCAAGTTCACTAGTAGAAGTACCAAGTTTCCTCTCAATTTCCATATATTATTTGATAACCAGCAATCCAAGTAAAAATATGGTTTCTAATCATTGGCTAATAATTTGATTAAACTGAGATTCTTCGTTTTAGTATCCCCATTTCTCAGTTGTCAGCACCAATAAATGCAGATAATGCAACACATGGACATGGTACATTATGTTCCAATACTATTGCCATTGCCTATGTTGCTTGTACCACTTTGCAAGGCAGGCAGTTGGGTTTCCAGCCTAATGAAATGCAAGATAATCAATCCTAGTGCGAAGTTAACCTAACTACTCAACATACTAATTTGGAGATAATACAGTTACACAAACAGAACCAATTCCATCCTAGCTTGCATTCAAGTTGACCAAACACCAACATGTACAAATGACAAATGGAACCAACCATTAAGTTCACTAATCATTCAAGGGCAAGAAACCCAGTCGTAATGAATTCAAGCAAGCACTGAAGCTTCCACTAAGTTTTTATTGCTACAGTCCAATCCTAAAGATCTTCCACTTCAAACACTGCATATCATCGCAACAGCCTGAATAATCTGAACCGGGATGACTCAACCCAAACTTGTGAAACTGAACGTGAAATTGAAAATCCATGTATATAAGCATTACTGCTAGTCCATGACAGAAATGGCCAAACAGCAAGCAAACAGAAGACTCCAGTTCTATCCAAAGTACAGAGAAGCTTGCACTGCGTCACCAAGATGGGCATATAAGCTGGCATAGTCAAGGGCAACAATCATTCAGCCAAACAAGTTTGTTCAGACAGATTTTCTTTGGGAGGAACAAAAAGCACATCATCCTTTCTTGGTTTGGATCCACAGCAGATAAGATGGACCAGATGGAAGCCCAAACTGAGGAAATTGCAGAACGAAGTTCAAAAAAAGGGAGGACCAATGTCACAAACAGTAGATTGGGTCTGCATAAAATAGAGATGAAGGCATAAAGGATGCAGTAAAGGAAGTGCTCCGTTCGTTCCAGGCAATCAATCTCACGATAACCAACAAAACCAAATAACAGTATCACATGAGAATAGCTACTTTGTTTGCTACTATCTAATCCATAAATAAGAGAGGGAGAGGCACAGGGAGAGAGACCCGGAGATCACTGACTTGGCCACTGTGCAATCCTCCAGCTGCTTCCCGCCACAGCCTGTGTCGTCGGTGCGCGGGGGTAGGGGGCTGGGCGCGGGGCGCCGGGAGCCTGCGTCGTCGGCGTGCGGGGGCGGGACGCCGGGGGCCGGGTGTGGGACATCGACCATCGGGGGCTGGTGTGGGCGGGCGCGGGCGCGGGACCGGCGGCGGAAACCCTAGGCGCGCGGGGCAGCCTGACGGCATCAGAGGAAGAAGACAGTGCCCAGACTAGATGACTCTCGTGCGCCCTCCTATTTATACTCGAGACTATTTGTAGGGGCGGTTCCTGATACAGCTAGGGGCGGTTCCTGATCCAGCCGCCCCTACAAATAGTTTCTATTTTTTAAATTATAAATTCTATATTTTTTATATCATAAAAACACAAAGGAATATAAAAAAATTGTGTATATGCACAAATATAATATTTTGTATTATTCTATATATGAAGATATATATATATATATATATATATATATATATATATATAAACAATTGTAGTCAAAACAATATAGAAAACAAAAAAACAAAAATTAAAAATTTGAATTTTAAAACTTTGACTACAATTTTATGACATTAAATGAAATAAAATGAAAATGTTGTAAACATAAAAGTTGTATAACTCATCAACATGTACAACTTTTATTTTGGTCATCTTGTCATGTGACTTTGTTTGAACGATTCAAATTTTTGAAATTCAAACAATTTCAACTTGAAACAATATTTTGAAAGAGTAAATGATTTTAGATGAAAAACTCATGAATACCAAAGTTGTAGAACTCATCAATATGTACAACTTTATTTTGATCATATTTTCATTTGACCAAATTTGGACAGTTGAAATTTTGAATTTCACTAAATGGCAACTTCAAACGAGATTTTGAAACTTTAAATGATTTCAACAATAAAAGTCGTGAACATAAAAGTTGTTGAACTCCTCACTATCTATAACTTTTGTTTTGGTCACTTCTTCATGTGACAAAGTGTTAGTAAACATTGTTTATAAATTCACATATGACTCATAGTTTCATGAACTATACGAGAAACATGTTGATTTGTGAACAATGTTTACTATCACTTTGTCAGATGAAGAAATGATCAAAATAAAAGTTGTAGATCTTGATGAGTTATACAACTTTGGTATTCATCACTTTTTCAGCTGAAATCATTTAAAGGTTGAAAATCTCGTTCGAACTTGTCATTTTTTTAAATTTAAAAATTTAAAGTGCTCAAACTTTATCAAATGAAAAGAATGACCAAATCAACACACTAACTTGATAGGGCAAGATTTTAGAAAATTTTAGGAAAAAAATCATCACATTTGGAGTTAGTATGAGGGAGACAGACTAGTTATAAATTTTACCCAGAGATTAAAAAGAAAAATCACAACTGTTCATGATGATTAATGATGAACAAGTATGATTTCTCTTTTTAATCTGTGGCTAAAACTTGTAACTAGTTTTTCTCCCTCATACTAACTCCAAATATGATGGTTTTTCCCCTCAAATTTTCTAAAATCATGCTCTATCATTTTAGTCTAGTCATCTATCTTTGTCACTAATTTTGAATAATTCAAATTTTAAATTTCAAAAAATGACAGCTTCAAACCTGATTTTCAAACACTAAATGATTTCAGCTGTAAAGGTGATGAATATAAAAGTTGTATAACTCATCAAGATCTCCTACTTTTATTTTGGTCATTTCTTCATTTCATAAAGTGTTAAGTGATTTCATAAAGTTTTGGTAGTAATAGAGTGGATGTTCAAATAGAGTCATCTGGATGTTGCAAAGGGTAGTCTCACACACATGCATAAAATGTAGTCTCACACACATAGAAAAATATGTAGTCTTACACACGTACATAAAATATATAGTCTCACACGCATGCATAAATAAAGTCTTACAAACACACTTACACAAACACTCCACGTTCAACAACTAGCTAGCCCGCTGTAACGACTTTCCCCTTGACACCTTTTCGTTCCCATGGCATTATGTCTTTGGGGAGGTTCTTTTCCACAACACTGATCCTCTTAGAAAAGTCTGTGAATAGCGGCATCTCATCGTAGTTATTGTAAGCTTCAACATCGTCCACGCCATCAACTCCAATAATGTGTTGTTTCCCGGAGGCAACCACGTGCTTTGTCTTCTTCTTCGGGGGAGGTTACTTTGTGGGTCAGACATATAGAAAACTTGTGCGACACATGAAGCAAGCACCCAAGGGTCATCTTGGTAGCCTAGATTCTCGAGGTCCAGGACTCTCAATCCATTCTCGTTCAGTTGGTGTTGTTTGATCCAGCGGCATCGAAACAGGGCCACTGTTATATCCCTTCCATAGTCAAGTTCCCATATCTCTTTAATGATGCTAAAGTATTGGATCTTTCGCCCTAATCCATCGAGAGCCTCTATTCGAACGCCGCTGTTTTGGTTCACATATTTACTATCCTTTGCGTGGGTATAGTACGTATACCCATTGATGTCATAAGCATTCCAAGATGTCACTTGTCTCGATGGCCCCTTCGCCAACCTACTAATGGTAATAGAGTCTATGGTTTCTCCACGCGGTATGTTTTGGTCCTTCAACCATGTAGTTAGTCGTTGCTTGTGTTGTTTCATGACCCAATCATCCAAACGGCCATTTCTCTCCGCCATAATGATAGCCAAGTGTTCATCAATGTACGGTTGCATCGGTTATGTACTTTGCAAGGCACTGCAATGCGCCCGACTCACCTCTTTGTAATCATGGTCGATGAACACTTTTCTACTACTGGTGCCCTTCCTAGCCAGCCTACCCTTGTGACGAGAATCGGGTTTACCAATTTCTTTATGTACTTTTAGGTACTCTTGACAGCACTCGACGACTTCTTCAGTACTGTAACCCTCTATCATGGAGCCCTCTCGGTATGCTCGATTATGCACGTATCGACTTAGAACCGACATGAACCGCTCGTAGGACCACATTTCATGCAAGTAGCAAGGGCCTAGCGCCTGTATTTGATGAACCATGTGAATCATGAGATGTGGCATTATATCAAAAAAAGCAGGAGGTAAACACATCTCCAGTTGGTTTTGTGTCTCCACCACAAATTCATGTAGGTCACTCAGCTCTTGCTTGCCAATCGTCTTCTGTGAGATCTTCGAAAAGAAGTAGCACATGTGGGTGATAGCCATTTTCAAGAACTCTGGCTTTATAGCCCTGATTGCAATAGGTAGAAACACTGTCAGCATCACATGGCAATCGTGAGCCTTGCAGTGTGTTATTGACAAATCCTTCATCGACACTAGCTTCGTCACATTTGCTGAAAACACAGTCGGGACTTTGATCCCCCTTAGGAAAGTGCATATAGCTCTCTTCTCGTCTGGTGTTAGGTTGAAGCACGCCGCGGGCAGAGTGTATTTTCCATTAGCCTCAGGTACCGGGTGAAGCTATGGCATCATGTTTAGCTGCACCATGTCTTTCCGTGCTTTTAGACCATCCTTTGACTTGCCTATGTCCATTAAGGTAGCAATGAGACTCTCAAAGACATTCTTCTGCACGTGCATAGCATCAATGGCATGGGGGACCTCCAAGTCTAGCCAATAAGATAGATATTGAAAGAAGATCGATTGTTTCTTGAAAGGTATGCCTTTGACAAGAGGTGTGCTTCTATCTCTGTTTGTCCCATCCTAATTCTTCTTTCCATAGATAACACGTATGTTTTTCACCATTCTATACACGTGTTCTCCGTTATGACGTCTCTCCGGAGGGGGTTCAATCTCCGGGGCGTTGTCATAAAATCTAAAGAACAATTTGCTGTGGTACTTGTGACTTGTCTTTAAGAAGCGTCGGTTCCTTAGGTAAACTATCTTCTTGGATGCATCCAGGTACACCCATGTAGTACCATCCAAGCAAACCAAGCATCCCGTCTTCCCTTTGATCTGTCCAGACAAAGCAAACAGCGCGGGGTAATCATTGGTAGTAACAAATATTATTGCTCTACATATCAAGTCCTCCTTTCAGAACGCATCGTACATCTGCTCCCCATGCCTCCATTGCCTCTCCATTTCTTGCATCAAAGGCTCGAGGAACACGTCTATATCAATGTCTGGTTGTTTAGGGCCAGAAATAAGAATAGTGAGGAGAAGGTACTTTCTCTTCTGACACAACCATATTGGGATGTTGTACATGGTCAAGATCACTGGCCATGTACTATGGTCGCTCATCCTCTCATTGAAGGGATTCATTCCATCGGTGCTCAAGCCAAACCGTACATTCCTTGGGTCATCGCCGAATTCTTTGTGCTTCTCATCAAACCTTTGCCACTGACTACAATCAGCCAGGTGTGCAATCTTATCATCATCCACCTTGCGCTCATCATCCCACCATGTCATGAGTGCGGCTTCTTTAGGGTTTAGGAAGATACGTCTCAAGCGGTCGGTCACTGGCAGGTACCATATTACCAAGGCAGGAATTCTTCTCTGCTTTGCATCGTTGCCTAATGGAGTGTCCTCTAGGGGCAGAGATTCTTGTACCACCTTTTTTGTACCCTTCTTATTCCTCTTTTTCCCCGTAGAGGGTTCGTCCCCACCATAAAGGTCATTGTTCTTGTACCGGCTGGCCCCACACCGGGGACATTTATCCAGTGACTTGAACGTTTTGCCACGAAAAAGTATACAGTGATTGGGGCATGCATGGATTTTTTCAACCCCCATTGTCAATGAACTTATGACCTTCTACGCTTGGTATGTGTTGGCGGGAACTGAGTTTGGTTGTGGCAGCACCCACGACAGGAGATGCAATAGATCATTGAAACTACAGTCTGACCAGTCGTACTTAGCCTTCAGGATGAGTAGCTCAAGCACAAAACGTAGCAATGTCCAATGTGTCGGACAACCCTTTTCAACATCATACACAGTCTCCTTCGATGCTTTTGTCACCCTTTCCAAATTTTCTAGACCTTTCGGGCTATTTAGTAAAATCTCTAGTCCAAGGGCTCGAATCATGTCCTCCAAATCATCTTCATCTCCGACACGTGCTTCACCATCATTATTGGCACCACCTTCGTTGTTACCATCCCAGCCACCAGCATCACCACCTTGTTCATTGCCAAACTCGAAATCTATTCGTGCATCAAGCTCTGTTGAATATTGGGACAGGGATTCTATGGTTTCATCGTCATATTCCTCCTCATCCTCGTCGTTAACAATAACCATTTCACCATGATGAATCCACACTGTGTAGTCCTCAACAAATCCTCACATAATCAAATGTGATCTGATGATAGTCACATCTGTCCATGCCATATGGTTCTTGCAATCTTTATAGGGGTAAATAATTGTATCCTTATTCTCTTTCAATGTCGTTGCATGCTTCTTTGCGGCTTCAATAAATTTATCCACCTCTTCATGGAAACCTGCCTTAAACCTTAATGAACCATACATCCAAGAGTTCCTGTACTCCATCTTTTATAACAACAACAAAACAAACATTAAATGACTACTTATTCAGATATATATAAAAATGAATCAAATTAATAATTACTTGAGAATAATTGTATATACTTCAGATATATATGAATATAAATCTAATATAATTACATGAAGCATACAAACACACCATGATAGAGGAAAATTAATTAATGGTCTATTTATCCATAAATAATTAAAATACATATTTATTAATTACAATAAACAATTTCAAAGACAACAATTAGCAACAATTATACTTTACCCAATATCTTTCATACAAACCCTAGTCTAATTTCATCAAACATAAATTTACAAACACAAAATTAATAAAAAAACCAAACCCAAGATCTAGATCCACATGCCCATGAAACATCCATAAAACTAACTAATTGTTCACTAAAATCAAGAAACATGGACCATATAAGGGTATGATCTTGTTCCCATCTCTAATTTACCCTAGTACATTTAAAACTTGGGTCTAATTTGCTTCATAAGTAGCTCAAGCACCATAGAAGAGAGAGAAAAACAAAACTCTAATTACTCACTAACCAACCATTAAAACTTCAAAAAAGTGTGGAATAACATTTTTTTACCTTCTACAACCACTCCACCAAAGGATTTGAGACCAAAACCTTCCCCCCTTAGTAGAGCAATTTTTGAGAGGTGCCCAAGACCTCCCCTACAAATAGCAGGTAATAATACGCGGCCATTTGTAGGGGCGGCTGGTGATTAAGCCGCCCCTACAAATATCAGGTAATAATACGCGGCCATTTGTAGGGGCGGCTCAATCACCAGTCGCCTCTACAAATAGAATCGCAGGGGGCGGCTGGTGAGTGAGCCGCCCCTACAAATCAGACCCATTTGTAGGGGCGGCTCGTATCATCAGCCGCCCCTGCTGTTCCATTTGCAGGGGCAGCTGGTGTCTGGGAACCTAAGCACGGCACTGTAGGGGCGGCTCCATCACCAGCCGCCCCTACAAAAAATTCGATCCGTTGCTAAAAATCGTTTTTTAAGTAGTGTAGCTTGCAAGGTTTTAAATCTACAGCTAAAGGTATTTAGCGGATGACCTCTAAAACAGCTATAGCGGAGCTAAATAAGGCTATAGCGGGCTATAACCGCTAAGTTGTACATAAACACAAATAGCTTGATCAACCTCAAACAGCTATAGCCGGCTATAGCGACAGCTATAGCCAGAGATTTAAAACCTTGGTAGCTTGGTGTACTGGGTGTACTCTGGCATGCACATGGCACCTGTCCAGTCCATGGAGACATGCAAGCTGTACAGGCTGCATCCGAGGAAGGAGGAGGACAGCAAGAACCTGGTCCCCAAGCGGGAAATCGTTATGTGCGTCCTCCTGCGTACTAGCGAGATGTATTTAAACAAGTGTCTGGTGTGTTCTTGCCACCATCCATGCAGTGGATGCAAAAGCTGTGTATAGCTAACTGATAATTGTAGCAATCAGAACGCGAATACGCGATCACGTCCATGAAGTTCTTCTCTGACGAAGCATTGGCCATTTTCGTGCCCATCCTGGTGTACTGGGTGTACTCTGGCATGTACATGGCACTTGGCAAGTCCATGGACAAGTACAGGCTGCATTCGAGGAAGGAGGAGGACAGCAAGAACCTGGTGTCCAAGCTGGAAGTCATTAAGGGTGTCCTCCTGCAGCAGCTAGTGCAGGCCGGAGTGGCTGCTGTCGTGTTCACGGTACGTACGTTAGACCATCCACTCTTCTTACTCTTACTGTCTTAATTACGTGTATGGATGGTTGGACATGGCCGGCCCCCTTGAGCTTGGTAGACTTCTAGACTCTGAAGTTTTCTTATAACACATGCAGCTCACGGGAGATAGCAGCTCAACGGTCTCTTACAATGAAGAAGGACAAGGATCATCATGGTACTCCTACCTGACGGTGGCACGGCAGTTTGCTTTGGCCATGATCGTGCTAGATGGCTGGCAATACGCGTGGCATAGGTACATGCACCTGAACCGGTTCTTATACCGGCACATCCACTCATGGCACCACTGCCTCGTCGTGCCTTATGCATTCGGCTCACAATACAACCACCCTATTGAGGGCCTCATACTTGACACGCTTGGCGGGGCGTTGGCCTTCGTCGTGTCAGGCATGTCACCTCGTGCCTCCATCTTCTTCTTCTCTCTCTGTACTATCAAGGGCGTGGACGACCACTGTGGCCTATGGCTTCCAGGGAACTTGTTCCATCTCTGCTTCTGGAATAACACGGCGTACCATGACGTGCACCACCAGCTGCGTGGCAGCAGGTTCAACTTTTCGCAGCCATTCTTTGTGATGTGGGATAAGGTCTTCGGGACGCATATGCCTTACGTTCTGGAGGAGAGGCTAGGTGGCGGGCTCCAAGCACGTCCCCTCACAGCGAAGGCTGCCACAATGGCGAAAAAAACTAGTACTATGCAAGCATAGGTGATACGCTAGCTCATGCTCGATTCATATGCATGTATAATGAAGAGAAGTGCCATGATTGTAGTGCTACAAGCTCTTTTGTAATGTTATTTTCTTTATTCCTCGTTTTTAATAAAATCTCATCAGGGGCAATCTCTCTTGTCTCATAAAAAAATATATTCGAATTTATAAAGTGTTGCATGCTCTAGCAAAGGAAGGTATCTATATGCTTCTAATAAAGTTCAGATTGTTTCAGCATTTGCATATTTTAGAAAAGAAGATAGAGACGCCATCACTCTCTCTTTCATCATATCCCAAATGTCTCATTGCGTGTCTTCATACAGGCGCCCACTGCATGGCCTCACTCTTTACCCTTTGACCCTGCCACGACATGCCATAACCTCGTGAAGCAAGTAGTGGTGGAGCTGAGTGCAAGTAAAAAGTGATGTGATGCCTCTCTGTAGAGGTATGGAAGCCCTCTATTCTTACAGATAAGGATATATGATGGAATGAGAGTGGCCTACATCATCCCAACATGCCCTCACATTCCGTGGAAAGGCGCAATGACAGAGAAAAACCCTCCCCCCCCCCCCCCCCCCCCCCCAATAACCACCACCTGATGGTTTCTCTTCCTTTCTTCCAAACTGGCTTTAGTCTCCCCTTTTCCTTTTCTTAATAATCTAACCTGAGCTCATACAAAATCTAGCTTATCAACATGAACTCCATCACATGCTCTCTCAATATTTTTATGTTATTTGAGGCGTATTTCCTATCTCATTATGAGGAAATAAATACTAATGTTGCTTGAGGAAGGTGTCTGGAAATGTCGTTACTATGGAATGTGATTATTGCCTTAGGGATTGAAACAGGCAAAAGATTATGCATCCCCGTTGCTTTCATTGCCACCGACAAGGGCTGTCATTTGAGATGTTTCAGTTGTGAGACCAGACAATACCGTCGAAATGATTTGAGTCATTGTTAGGATTGGTTTTCAGAGGTTGCTGTGGCAACCATCTCTATCCAAGCATCTATAGAAATAGTTCATCTTAGCCACTGTTATAGAACCGCCTCTGTCCAGGCGTCTCTAGAAATAGTCCATCTTTAGAAACAGGTATGCAACTGCCTCTAGAAATCATTCTCCAAAACAACAGCCAACTTTGGAAATAGGTTGGCATTACCATCCACCCCTAGAAACATTTCTCAAAAGTGTCAAAGTTTCCGACCAAATTAGAAATATTTGTTTCTCGCCAATTACATTGAACCTATTTCTCACCATATGCACTATTGGCTAAACTTAATCCTATTTGAACATATTGCATCATATTCTCTAAAGTTGTTATTATATTTTAAGTTCCACTAAGGTGTAGGCCTGGACGAAAAACTCGTAACTCGCTAGCTCGCTCGACTCGCTCGTTAGTGGTTCGGCTCGAGCACGGCTCGTTTGAATTTTTAAACGAGTTGAGCCAGCACTTTAGCTCGGTTAAATAACAAGCCAGCTCGATCCATTAACTACTACTTATTTACGTAAAAATTATATAGTTTTCACTGACCGTGTGCACGTCCCTCTCTTTTAACGCGCTAGTGGCTCTGAGGGCCTATGTATGTCTCTGTCATGCAATGGAAAACGCAAAAAGCACCAGGATTACAATAATGAAATTTAACTTTAATCAATATTAATATATATCCGAAGTTACCTCTCTTCTCTCAATTTCAAATTGTAAGTTGTTTTAGTTTTTACCAAAGTCAAACTTCTAATTGTGGTCAAGTTTATAGAAAACACAAAAAATATCTGCATCGTCAAACAAGATTTACTAGATACAGCGTGACATGTTTTGATAGTGCATTATTTGATATTATAGACGTTGATTTGTGCATTTTACTATAAACTTGATCAAAATTAGAGAAGTCTAGAAAGCCTTAAATGACAAAAAATTCACCAGTGAGCATACATATTCCAGAAAAAAAAAACTAGAGCATGTGCATATACATCGAAGCTTGCAAATTTCTCAAATTATATAAGTGTGTGTGTGAGTGCGCGCCACTTGTCACTAATTTACTATACACATACATGGTCCGTCCTGCGTCACACTCACACTGAAATTAAACTACGCGCGTACTATATTGCAGAACAATGCGTGTGCTTGTTCAAAGTTGATTAGCTACTAAAAACAAATCTTCAAACAGAATAATCCCAGCGAGCTGTCTATTTAAACAAGCCTCTGGTGTTTGTTGCCACCATGCATGCCCTAGCTGCAAAAGCTGTGTAGCGAACTGATAATTAATATAAGATTTATTCGATAGCCGCATTCCATAGGCTCAACTGCATTGTCGCAACGACAACAACGATAGCACCCATACCTCTACAGAGACATGGTCATGCTCGTGGTCATGGTCGTGCTAGATGGGTGGCAGTATGTGTGGCACAGGTACATGCACCACAACAGGTTCCTGTACTGGCACATCAACTCGTGGCACCACCGCCTCGTCGTGCCCTACGCATTCGGCTCACAGCACAACCACCCCATTGAGGGCCTCCTTCTAGACACGCTCGGTGGGATGCTGGCCTTGGTCGTGTCGGGCATGTCACCTCGTGCATCCATCTTCTTCTTCTCACTTTGCACCATCAAGGGTGGAAACGTGTTCCACCTGTGCTTCTGGAATAACACGGCATACCATGACGTGCACCACCAGCTGCACGGCAGCAGGTTCAATTTTTCAAAGCCATTCTTTGCGACGTGGGATAAGTTCTTCGGGACTCATATGCCTTATGTGCTGGAGGACAGACCAGGTGGTGGGCTCCAATCACGTCCCCTCATGACAAGGCCTCCCACAATGGTGAAAAAAACTAGTGTGTGATACGCATCCTTATCAGCATTTTGTTGATAGATGGCACATACATATCGGTTGATAGTAGTTTTTGTTTTTCTACTGCTTGCAACCTTGCTATCAAGCCGGCTGTGTTTTAGGTTGTGTTTTTGACGAATGTGAACTTTTATTTTTCAGGTGGGAGGTAAGAGCTATAAGTAGACTGATGTATGCAACCAACGGTTGGATCAAATTGCTCTTGGCGATTTGCTTTGGTCATCCTAGCTAGAGATGAAAACTTTTGTAAGGACTTCCTAGAGATGATCAGTTTGTAAAGAGTGCAAGCAAAACCATATGAGATATGGCTGTGCTCAAACATCTTGAGTCTAGCCTATTAGTTGAACTTATTTCATCTTGGCTTGTTTGCCATGAATTGTGTGTCTAAGATGGCATATGACAAAATAATGATGGTCTAATATAAATTGTGAGCTTTGTTCTAGTTTATACGTGTTTCATGAGTGTGTATTGGTTTGACATGGTTAAGACTGAATGTATGGTTAACTTATAAACAAATGAAAATATATAGTTAATTTTTCATATGCCTAGCGTTAGGTAGTTGGTCGCTATAAATATATATCCTCAGAGAGTGTCATTTTAAGTTTATATAATAGGCGTCAGACCGTCAGTCATTATATCTGTTACTTAGCATCAGACGGTCAGTCGATCGTTAAAGATTTATAATGACGCCAGTAACAACTACGCATAGAAGGTCGGTACAGATATATAACAACCGACCGTATTTCGCTGAAATAGCTTATAACGACACACATGGCGACGCTAAAGATGGGCTATGGTATAGTGGGTACCAGTCGGCCAGATTCGCAAATTAACATGGTTGGGCCCATGGGAGTGCACGGCGAAGTGACGCACAGCTAGCGTTGCAAACTGGACTCATTCGTTCCCCCTGGCTCTGTACTAGATTTTGTCGTCTTTACTCCTGGACCAGCAAAGCAAAGTGCTGGTCCATGAATATTCATTCATTGCCGGCCAACCCATTTGGATGTTCGTCTCTCTGAGAGATAAAAGAGGGTCATCCAACGTAGATGTTAGATTGTGCTGGGTAGCTACTAGTAGCTAGATTATGGGGTAAGTAGCCGTCCAGCTCCATTGTTTACGTCAGGTGCTGGTCGCAAGCTTAAATAATCCTCATTTCACTGTGTGTGTGGACCGTGGACGTCTCTTTCCCTTTTGATGCTAGCGGATTTGAGGCCCTTTACATGTGTCTGTCACGCAAAATGGAAGAGCATTTGACTGAAAAAAAAATCTGAGTCAATTGTGTTCATCACGCATTGTCATAAGTAATAAAACACTTGTCTCTATCATGTAGTCCGTAACATGGGGGTTGCTAAAAATACCAAAATAGCGTTGGATGGTAGGACATTAGAGATTAGTAACATTGGGTCGGTCGGATGATCAGACGTTAAAGATTAATAACATTCGGTCGGTCGTTATATCTTGTTTTCATGGCAGACTGTCGTTATTCGTCACTTGAAGCTGGAATATTTTTCATCTCTAGAATCTAGAACAATTTTTGGCCAACCTAGAAGCAGGAACAATGTTTTTTCTTAGCTGTTGTTCCGCTCAATAAATGGTTATGAACAAAATATCCAAAATATTATTTGAATAACTTCCAACTATATGTTGTAATAAATGAAACAGTTTCTTTTAAAATAATTCTTTTGTGTATTGGACAAATGATGGTTGTGGTCACAAATCTTAAGTTTGTACTATGGATCCAAAGTGAACTCAACTGTACGCAAGAATCATTTGTAAAGTATACTTCATATTAATTTGGCAAAAATATTCAATATAGAATTATCTTATTAATATTTATTTATTCCTTGTATTAAAAAATGTAAGGTGTGTTTTAGTTTGTTTCCATGTCAAACTTTGACCAAGGGCTCAAAGCTACAAAAAATTATGGTAGAAAATGGACAAAAGGTAAGTATGTATTATTCATTGTTTCAAGTAGATACGTAGGATTTGTCATCCAGATATTTCCGGATGTTGTTGATTCTTGATTGATGAGCTAGGTCCTGGACATCAGTACAAGGCTTTGGTCCCTTGATTTGTGGGAGCATGATTGTGAGAAGCCTTCTAATATCTGGTTTTCGAGACACCCGAAGAAAAGGCCGGCAGTGGAAGCTGCCTCCGTGATGATGGTACATTCTTGTGGCAAGTGTGTAGTCTTGCCAACACCTGCTACTCCAAAGGTTGGTACCAGCTTGAGGTTTGGCTCCTTGTCAAGTAGATCCAGCAGATTGACGACTGTATCCATGGGCTCCTCGAGACCTATATGCATCCTCTGTATGGAGCTTTGGTTTCACAGGCTGCTATCTATGGCGTCTATCTCTTGGTTGCTGCAGACGAGATCTCTTGTCGAGATCTTGCTTGCTTGCTGATAATTAATTAATATTCATCCGATAAGCTGTGTGTAATGATAACGATAGCATCCCTGGAGTTCTCCGACGAAGCATTGGACATTTTCATCGTGCCTAGCTTTGTGTGTACTCTGGCATGTACATGGCTGGCACTTGTACAGTCCGTGGACAACTACAGGCTGCAATTGAGGAAGATGGAAGGAGGGGACAACAGCAACAACCTGGTGTGATCAGCGCTGAGGTTCGATGCGTGTGCACTAGCGAGCTGTATTTAAACAAGTGTCTGGTGTTTGTTGCCACCATGCATGCAGTAGATGCAAAAGCTGTGTGTTTCTTTTAATAATAATAGAACAAAGTTCTAGCCTCTAGCATCCGTAGATGGTACACAGCCGAAAGTCATCAGAATACAAAAAGCCATAAGGCATGCAAACTTCGGCTCAGCTAGTGAGCACAGAAAAAAGGAAACTAGACCGCGATGCGAAGTCCATTCAAACTTCGCGTAAACTTCTAATATTAAGGTCTCCCATCTTATGCAGCCTGTATTGAACAATGGTCGCTCCTTTTCTATATGCAGCATGCACCATTGTCGGATCCAAAATGTCTCCCTGAAAATTACATGTATGACAGTGTTAGATCTAGCGTTGTTAAATACCATATCATTTTTATTCAACTATAGCGCCCAACAAAGTGTGGCTACTCCTAGCAAAATTTGGTTTTTCTTTTAGGACGTAGTCCATGAAGCCAAGAACCAAACAATTTAGCAAAGCAAGTGGGTGGGTGAATTCCAAAAGTGAGACGCACAGTATTCCAAACAAAGCTAGCAAAGTGGCAGTCAAAGAACAAATGTTGGGTGGTTTCAACTGAACAACATAGACAACACTTGACACTTCCTTGCCAATTTCTCTTCACTAAATTATGTTTCGTGTGTGTTTCCCCTTTTTTAGATACCATAGAAAATCTTAATTTTCAGTGGTATCTTCAGCTTCCAGATAGGGGATAACGTCCTGCCGGATCAAAGTCTTATACATAGACTGGACTGTGAACTAGCCGTCCTTACTAAGATTCCATCAGAATTTATCTTTCCAATTAGAGAGATGAACTTATACAACTTTTGACACTAGGTCAAACCAAGTTCTCTGATTTTCATTAACCAATCCCTGCCTAAAAGACAGATTAAATGGTGTTGTCCCTAGGACATTTGCCACCGTATCATCTTTCCTCCGCACAATTCTATATAAATTAGGGTAAACCTCTCTAAAAGGTTTGTGCCCTAACCACACATCCTCCCCATTCTGCACCTTAAAAGTGCCACAAGCTAGAAAATTGTTTTTTTTATTGGTGGTTGCTATTTTTTTATTGGTGGTTCATAATATGTGGGCACCACTGGAAATGAAATTGTGGGTCCAGGCCATGAACCGTCGGTGTAAGATATTGGAGGTGGCCTTAAGAAAACAGCCAGTACAAACGCATTTATACTGACGGTTTTCTTAATCTAGTCCTACTACAAATAATTTGAAATTAATTTTTTGAGTTTCTCGGTGATCCTGGATGGAGAAATAGTCTGAACAAAAGTTGTAGGATTCGAAAAGATCTACACTTTTATAGTTGACAACTTGTTCATTTAAAATTATTTAAGGTGCATAAATTATGTTTTAAGATCAACGAGCTTAAAATTCATATTTTTGGAATTTCTCAAATGAGCTCAGAAGCAAAGTTGTAGATCTCGGAGAGAACATTGTAGTTGAAACATTTTCATTCGAATCCGTTTAGAGCTTTAAATCTCCATTCAAAATTTGTCGGAGTGAATACTAAGGGAATATTTCTGTTGTTTAGTAACAAGTGACTTTAGAGTGGTAAGGGGTGTAACGCACAAGGCTTGAGGTGCAAAGTTCGATTCCGGGGGTTCGCGAAAATGAAAGAAAATGCTTAGAACTGTGTGTTGCTGCCTCGGGCGAGCCTCCTCTTATAAATTTTTTTTTGGGTATTTTTAGCCGATTTGCAATTTTAGAAAATCATTTACAGTGGTGGTTTTCTTAAGAAAACAGTCAGTGTAAATCGAGTGACAGAGGCGGTTTTCTTGTAGTGATGGTTCTCTAGAAGACGCCTATGAAGTTCGCGATTTTTACTGGCCTTTCACACTGGCGGTTGGTAAAATGCTAGTGAAAATAGGGTTAGAACCGCTAGTACTAATGTTGTGTGTACTAGTAATCTGAGGTTTTTCTACACAACACATGCAGCTCACAGGAGACAACAGCAGCTCAATGGTGGCATACCATATTACAGAAGCACAAGGCACGACGTCGTACTTGTTCCTGACGGTGGGACGACAGTTCACGGTGTCGTGCTAGATGGGTGGCTGTATGCGTGGCACAGGTACATGCACATGAACAGGTTCCTGTACCGGCACATGCACTCGTGGCACCACATTGTCGTCGTGCCCTACGCGATCGGCTCACAATACAACCACCCCGTTGAGGGCCTCCTGCTCGACACGCTCGGCGGAGCGGTGGCCGTTGTCATCTCGGGCATGTCGCCTCGTGCATTCATCATCTTCTTCTCGCTTGGGACTATCAAGGGTGTGGAAGACCACTGCGGTCGGTGGCTGCCAGGCAACATCTTCCACCTGTGCTTCTGGAATAAACACAGCATACCACGATGTGCACCACCAGCTGCGTGGCAACAAGTTCAATTTTTCGCTGCCATTCTTTGTGACGTGGGACAAGGTCTTTGGTACCCATATGTCTTATGTGCTGGAGGAGAGGCCAGGTGGCGGGCTCCAAGCAAGTCCCTCAGAGCAAAGGCCACCCACAATGGTGAAAATATAGTGTGTGATTGTGATACGAGACCTCCTGCTCGATTCGTATGCGAAACCAAGAGAATTAGAGTGATTGTGGCTGGAAGCTCTTTTGTAATCTTATTCTATATTTTCCTTCTTTTTTTAACTCTTTATTTAGTTATTTTATCTTGTCCTTTTGTTTTTATTGAAAAAATGTCAGTAAGGGCAACCTCGCTCTACTATTTCATATCATATAAAAAAATATATATATCCAAATATATGGTGTCGCATGCTATAGCTCCGTAAAACAATTATGTATAGGTATATATTTTTATTTTTATGAAGTTTTCAATTTTTGCTTGTTTTAGAAAAAAAACGGATACCCTACTCTTTCCCTTCACATTCCCACACCGCTGCACCACAGCGTCGTATCCCTCCTCGTGCCCACGGCTTCTAGTCTGCTGGGATGTAAGCTCAAGAAGAAAGTTGTGGTCCAAGGTATGAGTGCAGATAACAAATTAAAGCAAAGCTGCTAGGATCGACGTGGAAGCCCTCAAGGCCTCATTCGATAACCAAAATTCCCTATCCGGCTGCCTTTCTCCTCTGCGCGCCCCGCCTGGCCCTCCCTGCGCCAGCCCAGAGGTATGTACGGTTACCTTGTCTCATGGTTTTGATTGTGCCCACCTGCCAATATAAAGATCAGTTCAGCCTTTATTTGTCATGAGGACAGGAACTGGTTACTAAAGCCCAAAGGTAAAAATAAATGGAAAAGTAGATTTAGTCCCTTAAAATGAATATATACATGGTGATCCAAATTGAAGCCAAATTGTTCAGATTAGGGAAGGAGCACTAGTGGAGAGCAGACTTTCCATCTTTGGCTTTAGCCTCAGCCAAGATTATCAGTGGGCTCATCTTTTGCCGCTATATCTTATTCAGCTTCCCTCATTGCAGTGTCATCAAAGGCACCATATTCAGTGAACCCAGGAATGTTGTCATCATCCTCTTCTTCCTTTATAAACCCGCTTTCTCCGTGCTTGGTCCAACAAATATAGCCGGGCATGAAACCTGACCTCAACAGGTGTTCATGAAGTATCCTTGAGGAAGCATAATCCTTCACATTCTTACACAGAACACATAGGCAACACATGAATCCATTTCGCTTGTTTGCCTAGGCCACATGTATGAAATCATGCATGCCCTCAATGAACTATTGGGAGTGGCGGTCAGTGTTGTACATCCATTGTTAGATCATCTGAATTACATGAGCATATCAAAAACTTGAACATGCCAATATCAATATGTTACACAACATGCATGATTAGATAATTGAAAGGTCTAAAATATACATTATTGACGGTAGTTAACAACCATTATAAACCGTCAATAAAACATGAATAAGGGCATGAAAGCAATCACCAACAAAGGTCTAGGGGTCTAAACTAATAAATTCTATGAGTTTTGGTGAATCTATGATTTCTGCAGGGTTTAACCAGAAAACCGTCAAGGTTGACTCGGTTACTCGTGCTTATCCGCCGCGAAACGGAAACTAGAAGGTTTCAGAGGACACCAGAGGACACCGCGCCGAGGCAGACCGTGAGTGGCTGCCAGGTGGGGCCGGGCTGGCCGGCCCTTGGGCCCACATGTCAGTGCCGCCTCGCTACGTCGGTTCCCCACCGCCTTAAGGATTGCATCTACACCATTTTATTCAAGTTGGTTTGATCCGAGGGCTCAGGATTGACGCTCCGGCCTATATATACCAGCCCCTGCCACTCCCCTGAGTCATCCCCAGTCATCAAGTCATTTGAGAGGACAGAAACCCTAATCATCCTTAGAGCTCCATCAATTTTAGGGCATAGCTAGTTAGGCTAGGTCTAGATGGAGGCAAGCAGGCTTCGCTTGGATTCCTGATTGTGTCAAGAGCGTGGTTTGGTATAATCTTTGTACCCCATATCTTTTGTATCTCTCGTTACTTTTATATGTTTGCTACAATTATTATGGCATTGTTATTCATATCATTCATGTTCCTAGTTATAATGTTCATCGTCTACTTTGATTATATGTTTAGTATAGTTGGATTATCATCATGTTCATGCATAAGTTTGTATAGCGCTCACTCTAAGGATCCATGGTTGGGTGGTTGACATTGTGTAAGTGCGGAGCTTATACGTTGTTTACCTGTGGATACACCCTATATTCTGGGTCATGTGGTAGATCGTAGATGTGACACTCTTGTTTAGTCCTTTGTAGTCCACTCCCCGAATATAGTTATGCACATAGGATGCAGTTACGAAGGAAGACAAGCTCTGTTCTTAATCTTCCTTAGTAATATCCTTTATGTGTAGATATGACTATGGTCTTAGCAATGACTACAAGGTATAATTGCACTAATCAATGTATGCTTTGACAAGTAATTAAGATTGACTTAGAAATTATTCCTCAAATATTATACCTGATCACGCTAATGCCATAGAAAGGAGTACTCTAAGTGATTTATCATTATCATTGATCAATACTTATCATATATCTTATCCTATGACTTTCCCTTGTTATGAGTAGAATATTGGTTATGGTTTACTTCCCCATTAATAGTATAAGTTATCAATACATGTCCATGCTAGACCTTCCCTATGGCAAAAATATAAATAATGATACCTGGAATACTCTTGGGTGAAATGCTACAATGGTATATTATCTGTACGCTTGCAGATTCCTTTTCATTCATATCTATATATATTTTTTCTACTCACATGAAATAATAAAGAACTACTTAGTAATACTAGGTAAAACCAACAAGCATCTCTGGCACCATCATTAGGGATGACAACCTAGTAGAAGTAATGCTAAGAGATGTTGGCATATAATAGGTGGCTACTTAAAACAAGTGACAAGTTAATAAGTGGTTGAGAGACACATCAACTTGACTTGAGTACTAGTTTTCTCATTCCACACTAGTTTCATATTGGAGGTTTTGCAAGATTTTTCAAAAGAAAGCTTAAGTTCCTCATATGGTACTCTCATGTCACTCATATGGTGTTTGTTTCCTCACCAAGGCACATCTTTGAAGTTGCCTTCTCATCCTACTTCTAATGGCATATGTGGAGCTTTGGGTAGGATAAAAGATGTAGCATACATGCATTGCATATATTGTAAAGTCTAAGCTTGAATCCAAGGAGAGAAGTGCCATACTCTTATATCAAGATGTGCCTGTGTGTGGAACATGACATATAAGATACTCCTTTTGTAGATATGATCTCTCTGTCTAACTTATTATTTTGAGACATGGCTATATTTCTTTTTCTCATCATTTTTGAAAGCATGAGCCTTCATGTGCTCACATTTTTTCTATACTTGGACCTTCATGTGCCCATTTTTTGTTTTTCATACTTTTCCATAGCACATGCCTCTTATACTAAAAACATTTTTAGAGAGAGATCACACTTTTAGAACATGGAGCAATTATTCGGTGGAAATGAAAGGCATGTTTTTGCGTACTTCCAGTGTAGAAGCAACACATATATGTGGTGTTTACGTGATGTTGATCTTGGGACCATGATAAGTCTCTCAACAAGGGTCAACAAGACTAGACAAAACTCAACACAACACAAGCAACTTATGTAGAAAGCGTGTAACACCATGTATGGCTTTGGTAGGGAATTATCACCATTGAGGAACATTAAGTTTTTTTAAAAAAAAAACTCCAATAGTCATACTCATTTAGAACAAGATTGTATTATCTCTTATCTCGCTACTTAGAGTTAGCTACAACACTTGCATCTCACAAAGTTTTAGGTTCATGATGGTTTCATATGAGCCAAGTAATCCAAACTTAGAGGAATATCAAGGTATATACTAGGGACTAGAGAAACATTAATAGAGCAACTATTCATCATATCCAAGATGGGAAGAGTGAAACATTTATGAAACATATTGAAGGGAAAATATTTTTGGCATTTTTATCATATTCAGTTTTTAAAGCAAGAAATAAAATAAAAGAAAACAATGAAAAATGCAAAGGAAGAAATACTTACCTTAGTGGGGGAGGGATCCTCCCCAAGCTTGTTTTTTGGCTAATCTTGCCTAGGTGGGTTAGGGCCCATGTGCCTCCAATATGCCTCCCATTTTCTTGTTGCATCACCAACAAGGTTTGTTGGTTCTGGTCGATGGACCTTTGCATGATGGCTTGATGGAGTTGGATCTCACCTACTTGGTTGGTGAGGCAGTTCACATCTTGTGCTAACCCGCGATATGCCCTCTCTTGTGAGGACGAGAAGGAAAATCAGGCACTCTGGGTTGGTGGTGGCATTCCACTCAAGCTTGAAATCTACATGGCACTTGAGGACTCCTCCAGTTCGTCGCTTTCATGTGATGGGCCTCCATGCTCAAATTGTGCTTGTGTCATGCTTTGGGTCACCCATCCTATACCAGCACCTAAAAAACTCCTGCTCCCAACTACACGGTCCAAACCAAAGGTTAACTCCTGGGTCCTATATAACCGAAGCCTCTCACATGGGAGCAGCATTTTGGCTATATGGCCACAGTAAATCATAATCGTAGAATTTCTTGGGCCCTTTTTAAGCATGTGCGCTTGGATAAAATGTTCTTCAGTTATCATGCTTTGAGGTATAGGAATGTAATGCACAACATCGTTGTCAAGCAAGCACAAAGTATGGACAAGTCTAGTGATAAGAGTGGTACACTAAACAGGTCCTACTCTACAAAAAACAACTTGCCATTGAGCAAACATGTTAATAATAGGAGAAACATGAATTTTGTGTACCATGGCATACAACAACCTAAGCTCATCATTTCTGATAGGCTTCACATCAGATCTAGGAATGGTCATGCCTATCCAATGGTGTATAAAATGCAGGGTAGGATTGTGAATTTCATTAGGTCTAGGGTAGTTGCAACACTTTGGTCGGTTATAGCTTCCCAAAACTCAGATTTGTTAAAACCAGGTGTAGCTTGTTCCAGGTTAAGAGAACATTTCGCATTAAAACTGAGTGCTACACTCACTTGACACCAAGTAAGATTGTATTCTTACTTGAACATCCGGAATGTAGCACCATTTTGATGAGAATGCAAAGAGCATAGAAATTCCAAAGTAAGAAGCCTACACCTGTCTGACATATGGGCCCAGGGTACCTTCACCGCCCATGAAGGCCAGGTGGATCCACCAGCTTGGAGATCAAGTCATACCAAGGATATCCGGTGCCATCGTATCTAGGCGATAGGGTAGAATCATTCTGTTGCGCATTCCATGTAACAAACTAGGAATCCCATCTATTAGCCGATCGGATCTACTGTAACCCTATCCCCTCGGACTATATAAGGAGGGATAGGGGCCGCCCGATCGAGATCCCATCTTATACATTCTAGCACATAGCTACAAGTAGCAGCCCCTGTAATCGAGCATATGAATATAGAGAGAAGCTACTTCAAACTAGACATAAGGCACCACGTGCCTAAACTAGTATAATCCCTGTGTCTTGTGTGCTACCTATCTGATTCACCTTACATGAATAGTTGCTAGGTATTGCCAGAGCTAATTCTTTTCACAATTGGCATGCCAGGTAGGGGCCTTTCGCGTACAGATTCATTGTGTTTCAGATGGGCCTCGTCTTCAAGTTTAGTGATGACGCGGAGGAGATGCAGCCGGGCAAAAAGATCACCTTCAGCAACCTGGACTTCGTCACCGATCAGCTTAGGAACCTACGCCTGCGAAAACCCAAATCGCCTGCACAGGAGGAAGAGTGACCACCCCTGGTCCATGCATTCATCACCAGACTAGAGGAAGCCATAGATGGAGGACCACTCACCCTCACCCGCCATGGCTGCATCCTCACCGAAGCTAGTCGAGAGCACAAACTTGATGTGACATTCTAGATCTAGAAAGATCCAGACTCTGGCCCTCAAGTAGGTTCATAACTGCTACCCGACCGCATCTCCCCTGACTTTCCGACCGAATTAAGGAATGTGGTGGCGACCTACGCAAGCTAGCTTCCACAAACCGCGGTGGTACCCACCAAACCTTGTACCGATGAATTTGGAGGTTACAACTTAGATCGGTCTGACTAGGCATGTAGTGATGATGACTTCGACCCTCGACACATCGGGCTGGTCATCTGCAGCCTCAGCGAAGGAGGCACCGAGCAAGAGGAGTCAGCTGCTTCTGATGGCGGCTTCAATGGGCTCAGGGCCGACACATCTGGCCTTATCAACCCTGTCGCATTCTTTTGGTTCCTCGATAGCTGTGACCAGCTCCTTGAGTGTTTTGAGTTGGAGGAGGACGAGGACACTATTCTCTTGCATATGCGTGAATGCTTCATCAACACTCTCGATCAAGACGCCCCCCTGAGAGGAAAATGAGTGACACTCCCTGGATCAATCTCCTCGTGGCCACTTCAACTTCGACTATGAGGTCCCCAAAAAACTAGCCATGAGGCTCGAACTCAACTGCTCAACGGCAATGATGTGCTGGCAGAGGATAATAGGCGGTTTCGCCAACAACTTTGGGAGCAAAATGTGGCACGGGGATGCCAGGCTTACAATGACATCCTATGGGCAGCTCCACCATACCCGAGAGCCGACCAGAACCTAGCCGAGGCACTATGGGAAATGATGGACATGCCATAGTTGTCGACTGAGCAAGGACGTCAGACGCTTTTGTAGATTCGGGTGCTAGTGGCAGCCACAGCGGTTCAGATCCCCAAGGAAAGCCATGGCTTAGCTTCCCATAGATGGCCTCCATGGCCCTAGCGGGCTCAAGATCATCCCCAGGAGGGCGTAGGTGACCATCAATGGCCAGAGCCCCATCAAAACTCCATCCGTGATCAGGACGCGGCAAAGGTGGACATACCTCCCACCAGGATGACGAACATGACCGTTCACTAGACGAGAGAAATTTGAGGAACGCCTAAGAGCCAGCGCCCCTGTGGAGGATTACTTCCCACATTGGGTGGGGCCAGTCACATTCGGGGTCTGAATTTGGGCGGTGCCGACACCTCTGAAATTCCATGCTCCAAACAGTGAGATCTAGAACGGCCAGACCGACCTGAAGATCTGGCTCGTCAACTATCGACTCACCATGAGAGCCGCGTCTGAACCAAAGCTGAACTTCATGATCCAGTACCTATCGCTAATCCTCACTGACTCGGCTAGGACCTAGTTGAACCATCTGCGGGAAGGCACTGTCAACAGCTAGGCTAACCTCGAGCGGGAGTTTTACAATCAGTTTGAGGGGGCTTACGCCAAGCCCAACACCGCTTGGGAACTCCTATGGTGCAAGTGCAAGGCGAAGGAGATCCTGCATGCCTACATTGGGTGCTTCACCCAGCACAAGAACCAGCTCTAGGATGTCCTCGATTCAAACGTCATCAACTCTTTCATGACGGGTGTGAAGAGCGAGGCCCTCGTTAGTGACATAGGCCGGAAGAAGAATATCACCATTAGAGAGATGTTCGACCATGCTTAGGAGCACGCCAATGGAGAAGATGCCATCAATGCCAGCAATGGCAAGTACAAGTCCCGTATAGATGACAATGACAATCCTTCTTCATCCAAAAAGAAGGACCATAAGCATAGAGCGGAGTTTGTTGCCAACACCGAAAAGCGTGGTGGCAGCAAGCAGAAACAAAGTAGTCAGGACAAGTTTGACAATATCATGAGCAGGTCCTGCCAGAATCATAGTTTTTGAGTGACCCATCTTGCCAAGGTTTGCAACACATACAAGAAGCGAATCGCGCAAGAAGGTGAGAAGGAAGCAACCAAAGGGGACCACCCAAACAATGGCAAGTGGAGAGAGGGTGGTGACACCATGCTTTTGTTTGGTGGCTCGAAGGCTTATGAGGACCGTCAGCACCAAAAACTTATGCATCGGAAGGTCTACGCCGCCACCCCGGCTACCTCGGTCTATCTACGCTGGTCCGAGTGGCCGATTACCTTCGACAGGAGTGACCATCATGATCATGTCATGGAGGCAGGCTGTGACAGAACCACCCAATTTATACAAGATCAAGTACGGTTGTCCCCGCTAACACGTTGACACACATACTTTCACTCATATAAACCCGGTAGTCCGCTGAGTGTCCTGGAAGACCTCGGTAAATCAACATCACAACCAAGATCGTGTGATTAAGCAAATACACATCACATACACAGGGTTGCAGCGGAAATAATATTACAAATGGGTTCACAAATAAAAGTACGAGTTTGGGTTTCAAAACCGCTTAGTGAAAACAACATAGTTTTCAATTGATTACATTAATATAAGTTCCAGATATATTGCTAGCATAAGTGACATCATCCGACAAAAGCATATAGATGAGAAGTAACTATAGAATCACCGAGCCCACCGGCGGTTACCCACCGTCTTCAGCAGGCCGAGAACTTCACCTGCAACAAGGTGGGATAAACCCTGCGTACTCGAATGTACTCAGCCAGACTTACCCGTCGAAAACCAAAACAAATGACACCAAGGATCATGCATAGCTTAATTTAGTGGATCTGGCTGGACAACCTTTTTGCATAAAAGCTTGAGTAACCATTAGCATTATTCGCCTGTACTAGCAGTGACTTTTAGCCATTACCTACCATCTATATTAGCACCTGTACTAATCAATCACTTGATTAAGTTGCAAACAATAATAACTATATCAAGTATTTCGTGGCTCATTGTCATTATCATCATCATCATCATCATCATTTAACCATATCTTTAAATTTAGTGAATCTACGTTGCCGCTGCTCAGTCAAGTTCTCACTATCCGGGAGAGACGGCGATTCGAATCGATTCCTATCCAGCTGGAGGGGTATTCCTAAACACAAACCCTGCTTCCCCCGTCAGGGTCGCAAACAAGTTCGAACAGATCGACATTCTCAGAGAACCACTCTGCCAAGGTTGTTCGGGACTCTAACCCGCCTTGGGCTTATGCCAATGGCTCTCCGCACATCCTTACTACCTCCAGAATGCACGCCACTGCTCGCGTCCTTGGCCTGAGTCGAGCTACTAGGCTTCGCGGTCGGAACGACTTATCCGGCCAGCTAAGTGTTAGGCTGCGTTCAACATGATATGAGGACATATAGCGTATTGGTCCTTAAACGACACAGACGGGGATAGATTCACACCCAAGACCTCCATGCCTTGTTGCTGCACTACCGTCATCCCGTCCGGTCTCTTTTCATTATTAACACATGGTTCTTTTTCATGATAGCAATATAGCCAACCATGACCAGAGCTCATCCTACATCTCGTAGGTGACAGGAAATCACCCGACTTCTACCGGTCTATGCATAGCTAAGCATCATTCGATCCTACACTTAATTAGGATTCACAGGATTTTATCTGGATAAGGTAAGGATATAATGCAACAATTGGTTCCAACCAATCCCTATACTTAATGCATCATCAACAATAAAAGATACTCAAGATATTTATAAAAATATGGGAGGCTTAGAATGCTCCGGTGCTTGCTTGGGATCCGACACAAGTCAGTTCAGTTAGCTTGCACCGTCCTGGTGACATCTCAGGTCCAAGCACTTGCTTAGTCCTTCCATCTTCGGGATAGATCCATCAAATGCTGTCTTCGGGTTTGGCTCCAACATCTCATCCTTCACGTGGTGCATCTAGCGTACCTAGATGAGATGCAATATGCAAGTACATAAATATGAAGAATAGTACCATGAGACGCATCACAAAATAGCAAGCAAGACAAGCATAGTTTACACTAACACACTTAAGTACTTTGCGATGCTTAACTTAAACATCACACAATCTATCAAGCTAAGATGGCAAAGAAGACGACAACACCAAGCATGACATAAGTTTCCCAAGATCTCAGGCGCTCTAACTCAGTCATCATTCAAGGCATAAGTCACACTTAACAATATACAAGCAAACACTATAATTGGAATCTGCCAATTTCTGGACATGCAAACAGCAGCTACAAGATTTAGCTATAACTGGAGTTACACAAATCCAAATGACTTGCAAGAAGACATTTTGGAAAGCTTATGAAATTATCTACATTTCATATATAACCATCACAGCATGATTCCCATGTTAAGTAGGTCGAAATTATACCTTTACAGAAACTGGTTCATACAAAACAGAGAGCAGCCATTTCTGGAACCCAACTTTAAACAGGCATAACTGACAAACCATAAGGCCAAATACTACCAAATTTTAACAGCAGCTAGATACATGAATTATCTACAACTTTTATATAAATAAGTTTCACAACAAAGCACATTATCATGAAGAACTTTGCTAAGTTCCCAGATCTGTCCATAAACCACATCGGCAAGAAAATAATTATTAACTTATGTTGCAAACACATAATTAGGCAAAACTAACTTTACCAACATGTCACACATGACTAAAGAACACCAGAAAATCTAGTGTCCATGACCAAATAAATTCTTTTAATGCATTTCTTAATTTATTTTAGATAACAAGGTGACTTAATGCACATATACAAAAGTATACAATAAATTCTACAAAAATTACAGTGGCTCGTATATCATCTCAATAGTCTACTGTACAAATTTCACTCCATTTGAATATATATAGCAACCTCTATGAAAAAGACAAGGTGCTAAAGCAAGAAATCATGTGAGAGCAAGATAAACCAATAACTCAGTCATACTTCATCCAATACTCATGAAATTTTTACTACACATCAACTATCACATGAGTAGCATGCCACAAAAATTTCACTTCATTTGGATCCATAGATCGACAGTTATGAAAAATAACAAATTCAACTAGCAATACAACCTTACTGCACAAATCTATTTTTACCGCAAAATATTGAAACTAAAACATGCCATATTATAGATCTAATGCTTAGAGAATTTCACAAGGATTCCAAAAAGTCCTCATTTACCATTTTATGAATTTTCTACGATTTACTATGAATTTCCAAAGTTTCAGCCGATTTCCAGCAAATAGGTCCTTAACGGCACTATTCAACTGAGTCACGGCATCGCAAAACGACCCCTGCTCTTCTTCGAATTGCTGTAGGAGGTCCTTGACGCGAACATGAATAGAGGAGGCACTGGAGCTTGTCGATGTCGGCCGGAGGAGACTCGTCGGCGGCGGGGGAGTGGAGGTGGAGGACCAGGAGGCCCGCACGCACCCGTGGGTAGCCTCGGCTCGGCCCAAGGTGGCCCATAGTGGCCTGGCCACATGAGCACGGCGGGTCAGGGCTGTGGCCACGACGACAACTGTGGACGATGGCGCTGGAGCTCGGAGAAGCGACAAGCCGGGCGGAGGACGGGGTGTCGACGCTGATAGTGGTGATGACTGGGTCGAAGGAGCAACGGACGGTAGCAAGAGCGGTGAGGCCGGAGCTCGGCTGCGGCCGGCCATGGCGAGCGGCATGGTGCCGGCTGGAGAGAGCAGGAGAAGGGAAGGGGAAAGGGAGAGGAAGAGAGTGGATGGAGAGAGCAAGGTGCAGGCTCGGCTTCTCCAAACGATACGCGACGGCGAGGTGGCGAGCGGCGCAGGCACGGGAGGCCACGCGGCGCGAGCATTCTGTGCACGGTCGGACGCTGTTCATCGATTTCAAATTTTCAATTCTACCTCGAACATACGACTGAGACCCATACATCGTGCCTCTGTAACTCCTAAACCACGACGAGTTAGCAAAAACTCTATTAATAAAAGTTGTAGATCTACATACCAGCTCCAACTTTTATTAAAGCTTCAAAGTCTAATTAGGCCTGGTTTGGGAGATACAAGGTTCCAAAGTGGGGTACACGAAAACTGAAATCATGCATTCAGTCATCCATGACTTAGCCAAATTTCAAGTGCTGAAAACAGCTGCTGATTCAAAGTTTGAGCCTCGGTTTGACTTAGTTCCAAGTTGATCTGGCTCTTGTTCCAAAAACAAAGTTTGTTCTACTCCACTCAAACTTCAACTTTTATTAGGTGTAACTCCATGCAAGCACTGTAAGCAATTGGTCAACACAGGTCAAAGTAGCATCGCGGTAAAGCTTAAATCTGAGTTTTAGACCGATTGATGCATTTTCTTGACATTTTCCCAACGTGAACCTTTCATGACTTTTGTTCATGAGTGTGGGTAGAGTTGTTTGATCAAGGTTGCAATGTTTGTTTGTCATCACATGTTCTCATCCACCTAATAAAGCAACTCAGGCGAGAACATAACTTGTCATTTTATGTGACTTCTTGATTCCAAACTTCATGAAACTTTTCCAGTGATCAATATAGATGGATATTGATGTGAGTCACATGAAGATATTCCAATAACACCAGCCAAGCATATAT
This sequence comes from Miscanthus floridulus, assembly GCF_019320115.1. Lineage (NCBI taxonomy): Eukaryota > Viridiplantae > Streptophyta > Magnoliopsida > Poales > Poaceae > Miscanthus > Miscanthus floridulus. The sequence goes on along the minus strand of NC_089588.1, from coordinate 98,197,449 downwards.
CCTGAAAAGGGCCTATATGTAAAGCAAGGGTGCAATATCCGAGTTTAGGTTGGGGCTCATTTCCAAAGGTTTGACCTTGACATCTTCATCGTCACTCAATCTGTCTTGTTTGAGCTCAAACCCACTGCTTAACTAGTGACAAACACCTAGGGTGTTACACAGGCCGATTCCCGCTAGTGGTCATTGAGATGGTGGAAAACATGAGGATGATGAAGCGGCATCAACATCCTTTACAAGGATGCCTTCGACAGACTCAATGTCGACATGAGCAAGTTGTGCTCCCTGTAGTCTCCCTTCGATGGGATCGTCCTAGGTCAGTGCGTTATGCCCTTAGGCACAATCATCCTCTTGGTCACATTTGATGACTCGGTACACTACCGAAAGGACACGCTCTCCTTTGAGGTCATCAACTTTGAGGGCCCTTACAACAGAATAATTGGGAGGCCATGATATGCCAAGTTCATGGCAGTGCCGAACTATGCCTACCTCAAGCACAAGATGTCAGGTCCAAGCATTCCATTCTATTGCGCATTCCATGTAACAAACTAGGAAACCCATGTTAACCGATCAGATCTACTATAACCCTACCCCCTAGGGTAGGGGCCTCCCAATCATCTACATTCTAGTGCATAGCTACAAGCAGCAGCCCCTGGAACCTAGCATATGAATACAGAGAGAAGCTACTTCAAACTGGACATAGGGCACCATGATCCTAAACTAGTATAATCCCTGTGTCTTGTGTGCTACCCATCTGATTCGTCTTGCGCAAATAACTGCTAGGTATTGCCGAAGCTAATTCTTCTTACAACACCCTTGTTCATGAATGTGACAAAAACCTTGCCACCCACAGCATTAAAAATAGTTTTGAACTCAGAATCCATACCTATCTTGGCGAGGAGGTTCGATCAGATACGTTAGTGTGCTTATAAATCCAGCCCAGAATAGCTAGGTACTTTCCATGCTCATATTCATCGTAGAACTCGATTTGTGCCTCCAAACCAAACACACGCACCAGAGATGGCACATGTGCGGCATGGAGTGATCCTTCCCTTGCAACTTCCTCATTTAACCCCAAGAGTCAAATCTTCGTGTCATGTGAGCTACAGGAGTGCCTTGATGAGCTCCCACTTGCAGCCTCTAGCACCTTCTTGGAGAGCTTCTTGAATTCTTTTGTGTCGCAAAGACACAACTTGTGCCTAAAAATGGAAATCTGATGAACTTGTGTCCAACCAAGTATGTAAGACAAAATCTAAAAACTTCAAGAATTGTTGAGTTTTGTGCTTCAATTTATATCCAATACGATCACTTGCTTCATGTGTTTGCCAAATAGAAGTGAACACATTGTTGTAAGAAGTTGACTTGAGGACAAAAACAACAGGGCTTGGATTAATATGTCGGTGTTTGTAGTGTTCTTTTGATAAGGGTAGTTAACCTTGTATGATCATGTTTAGCACTTGTTGTTAGTCTCGTTCAATACATTCTTGGTGCTACTTCAGTGGTGAACCCTTTCTAAAGCTTAAAATTTGCTCAAAATGCTTTGCTAGTCTCAGTTGTATCATGTGATCATCTTGAGCATTTGCTAGCACATGGATTTATTGTTTTACTCACATCACAATATCACTTTGAGAATATTCTCATTCCTGATGATCTACTCCTAAAGCTCTCGCATCTGCATCCCAAAGCATTTCATAGCATATTTTGAGGGGGAGTTGCAGTTTTGTGTAGTTTGATGGGTGCATGTGCCAATAAATGGGAGAATGGTTTACACAAAGACTTGGCATGTGTGGAGAGCATGCATTCATTTGGGAGAGTGCATTTGTTTAGGGGGAGTTGCATTCGAGACTATTTTGGATTTTGAGACTGCTTTTGCTAGTTGTATTGAGCCTTTGCCTCTCTCGAAAAGATTAGATGTATTTATGAAAGCTTTGAGTTGCTCTGATACTGTGTATTTTGCTCTGATACTTTGCTAGTGGTGTTGAGCCCTTTCTACCTCTAATTGAGGACTAGTTGTTTTTGCTTGGTTGTGTCAAACCGTTGCCCATGTCTTCGGGAACCAAGCTTTGTGTAACACCCTAAAAATTCATTAATAATTTAGTTATTAATATTGAGCATTTACCTAAATTTTGATGCATTATAACCTAGGTAAAATAATAATTTTGGCTAATTAAAATTAACTATAAGGCTTAGAAACATGATTGATTGCATTCATGCTGATGTACATGATTTTGGTTGAGTGTAGGGATAAGTTGTTTGCAGTTAAAAATTCAAACTCATTTCAATTTTGGCTTGATTTGAAAACTAGAAATGGAAAAGGATTTTGCTTTGAAAACCTCTATCCTTATCCTTTTCCAGCACAACCCCAAGCCAGCCTAGCCCCTTCCCCTTCCTGTGCCTGGATCTGGCCTTGGGCCGTTGGCGGCCCAGCTCCCGCGCCCTTCTCTTCGCCGCACGTGCATGCCCACATGGCCCAGCTCGGCGCACCGCTCGGCCCAAGCAGTGGCCTGCTTTGTGTCCAAGCCACGCCTGCATCCGTTCTCTTTCCTCTCACTATACCGTGGGACCCGCTCATCAGCCGCCCGCCTTCCCCTTCCTTCCTCATCGTGTCGGAATGCTTGCACCTGACATAAATGGTGGATTCCCTCCCTCTGGGCCAACAAGCCATCAAGGGCAGGCGTTCAAACCCATGGTGATGCCCGGATGATTGACGCCGCGCCCGTTTCCCCTTCTACTGCCCCTTCTCACCTACAAAACCCGCTGCCAAGCCCTGCCTCTCTTGTTTTCACTCTCTGCTCTCATGCCCTCGCTGCCACAATTAAATTCGTCATTCAAATCCCTATTCGCCGTCGCAAGCGTGCTCGGGAGCATCACCATGAAATGACATGACCGTAGGTGCTCCCCTTTCTTGTTTTCATAATGACTCAGTCCGAATCCAAGCTCACCAGCGGCATTTTCTCTCTCCAGCCACCGTCGCACGTCGCTAGACCCCGTGGTGCCTTCCCGGACGCCGCAAACCCTGGCATCGGACCTGCGGTATACCCCTCATTGTTCCCGCACCTTTGTTTTCATTTTCCGTTCACAAACTCACCATATTAGCGTGCTTCGCATCTTACCGGTCATGGCACCACCGTGGGGCCATCATCTCGACGTGTTCCCTACCCTAGATTTGCATTTCATTGAGTTCACAAGATCACGCACACCATCCCCGTGCTTTCCGTTTGGAACGGCATGGCTGGAATCGCCATCCCGGCATCCGCCGCTGGGCTCAGCTCGCTGGCATCAATGGTGCCACCACCGCTGGAACAGTGCGGCCAGGGGAAACCTCCCCCTTTTTTCTACGCCATTCGTTCTTTGATCAGCGGCTGAGATCGCATACCCCTTCGGGTTCGGTAACCGGTCCACTATTGGGCTGTGGATTCGGTTCGCAGCGCCGTGTTAGTGATCCCACCGCAGGCGTGGTGAACCGCACCAACCAAAGGGCACCACGTGGCCGCTCAGTCAGCCGGTGACATGGTCAACCATGACCCATCACGCACTTTTGCGCTTTAGCCATTTGGTTTTATCAAAATCAACCCGCAGTCCAACCTTAGTTCAAAATCATTTATTTTCAGTCCTGTTTTCTTCCGACTTAGCTCCTGTATTTCTATGTAATAGTGCGTGCCATCCATAATTCATTTAAATTCAGATTTTATTAGTTTAAATTGAAAATTGAGTTCGGTTTATTTATAGAAATGCCATTGAAACTTGTATTATGCATAACTTTTGCGTTTTAAGTCCGATTAGAGTGATTCTTTCGCTCATGTGTTCGTAGCAGTACGTAGATTAGTTCTATAAGCTTTTTAGTCTTTGTTTCTACTTTTGGTGTACTGTTCTAATAGAAGCCTATTTGTATGCATGTAATGATTGGATTGGATGCTTGATTGGTGGATTGGATCACTTATAGAGGGTGAACAAGTTGAGTTTGTTGAGGATCAGTTGGGTGACCAACAGTACCAGGAAGGAAGCTTTGAGGAAGGCATGTGTAGCAAAGGCCCCTTGGACCTATGAACTCTACAATTCATATACATGCATGTGTTTAAATTTGAATTACCTTTAAGGACTGTACCTAGATTACTATTTGTACCACACATCCTTGATACCTATGGTTTGGGAAGCATTTTGGATAGATGCTGCAGCGCTCAACATAAAATAATTGCTAAACATGACTAAAGGTATTATGCAATATGTTAAAATGGAGCTTTTTAGCAACAATTAGGGGGCTAGAGTACTTGGTTGAGTGCTCTAGTACCTCTCCACAAGGACTTAATCCTAAAGCAGCCACCTAGGAGGTTTCGTACAACTCCAAGTGTCAAATGGCTCTGACTTTAACCTATTTACTAGATTATACTAGCTCATCTGTAGCTTTCCGTAAGGGCAAGAGGGGGGCACTAGTTGGTATGTTTCTTTTCCTGCTATGGTGTGTACTGTGCCGCGACCACAAGTGCCACTCCTAGAGGAGGGCCACATATGGCTATACGGCTAAAACCTTAGCAGCTACGACCTATTAGTGCGACTAGCGAAGGGTTATGTAGTGAAACCGTGCCACACTTCCTAGGTAGAGGTGATAGGGGCTTTGCAAACCTTGACATTGGGAATCATGGCTCGGTGGGTAAAGTTGTACAATTTCTGCAAAAATATTTAACCTATTATAACAGTCGTGCTCATGGATACGAGCAGTCTGGATCCTTCATGATTAGTGGTTACTATGGATGGTTGGGAATTCACATAATCTTGATTATTCGTTATCACCACTTGGGTTGGGTTTATTCACTAAAGTAGTGATTTAGGATGCTAAAACTTGACCAACTAAAATTGCTAACTGCAGTCAAGCCGTGTCTAGCCTTTGAGCCTCATAGACCCCTTTGTTATACTTGCTAAGCATGGTACGCTTACACTTGTTTTACATTCAATGAAAATCCTAGATGGGTAATAGATAATGCATATGAAGAGTTTCCAAAAGACGTCCAGGATTACTAGGGTGATGTCCCCCAGTTGGAGTCCCTGTTGCGTTTTGGGCATAGTTTCTACTCTATGTAATAATGTTGTCGACGAGCAAGACTTGCGATAATTATGTGATGATATATGCGATGTAATAAAGTACTTTACTTTGATATTAATGCAATTTGAGATTATATGTGTGTTTGGACATCCTAGGCGCACATATATGAGCACTTGGTTTTGTTATGCAAAATTCGGTGTGACACTTTGTCTCTTCTTGGTTGTGTCGAGTCATTGCTCATGTCTTTGGGGACTGAGTTTGCTCATTTCAAATTATCTTGATTTTGACTTTTCATCGGCTATTGGTCATTTGGATGTGTTCACTGTTTTCTTTTGCTTTTGATCCATCTCTTTGTGTTGGTCTTGACAAATCACTCACCAAGGGGGAGATTGCAAACACATGGTGGATATGTGGCCATGTGTGCTTATGATGAGTGATTGTCAAGAAATGATCGAGCTTTGGTTTAGTGTTTGAGACTAACAATGGCATGAGTAGAGTGTGTGCAACATGTCTCTTGTCTTGTGATGTGTAGGTGTTGAGCGCTGAGATGGTCGATGACAATGGAGAAGGTCAAGCAAGTTCATGCCGATGGATTAGGAGCGGTGAAGGATGGACGCGGAGGCTTGGACCGAGGGACCGGGGGCCGGAGGCTGGACCGTGGATGGCTAGTACTTGGCTAAAAGTCAACAAGCAAGTGTACATGCGGATACAGCGTAGATGGTGTTGACCAAGTAAAGGCAAGTGCGTGAGGACTTGGTGATCAGGCGGTCGAGGACGAGCGGTGACACGTGTCAAGATTGTGGAGGTGGCGAAGCGGATACACTACTCCAATTGGATTTGGTAGTTTTGGCCTAAAAACGCGGGTGACAGGTTTGCCGAGTTTGAGCCCCAAAACCTAGGTGAAAGGATCTACAATGCCTGAAGGCAGTGGATAGGCGTATCTAGAATTCAAAAACACAAACTTGAAAGCAGTGGATCAGTATCAGCTGGAAGTTCCGATAGTTTGGGCCTCTGATGCAAACTGGCTGGAAGTTCCGGCACCTATGAGTTCTATGAAAATAGTAGGTAAATGAACTTCGAAATCAAATAAGCTTACAACCCCACTTCCTAGAGGTTAGATGAAGATGTAGGACCACCTTCTTGACGTTGAAATGCCTCCAATTCATAGATCGAGTCCAAACCCTCCTTGCCTCCCTTAAGCAACCACAAAGGTCAACTTGAGCTCTTCATTAGAAAATCGAGGGTGATACAAACTTCCCAAGGTTCTTGCACAAGATGGAAGCTCTTCGGCGATGCCTGGCCGGCTAGGGGCAAATCCCCAAGAGTAACAAACACAAATCTAACTGGCTTGACAAAGAAATCGAGTGCTCAAGCTTGCTTTAATGATTTTCTCACTCAATCCAATCTCACTTCACTCAAATCCTTGAAGGATTCGAAGATGGGTGCAAAGGGGAGAAGAGAGGAGAAGACTAGAAAGCTTGGAAGGTGTTTTGGAGGAGGGTTGGTCATAATAGAATGAGTGGTAACCGTTAGAAATGAGGTGGGTGATATTTATACCACTAGGGAAAACACTCTTTTAGATCTGTGTTGGAAGTTCCAACGTAGATCGCTGGAACTTCTGGCACCTATGAAAAACACTATTCATAGACGATGGGTTGACCAGTTGCTAAACGGAAGTGCCAGAACTTCCGACGGTTGCCAGAACTTCAGGTAGCTGGGACTTCTGGCTCACTTCTGAGGCCTAAGAGAAAATTGGCTGAGGCAGCAAGTGCCAGAAGTCACGGCGCTTGTCGGAACTTCCAACGCACGAAACTTCCAGGAAGAGTCAAAACTTTCGATGGCTAAAACTCCCAAACTTGCATCTAATTGTTCGTGCAGTGACAGAGTGTCTCTCAATTGATTTTAATTTGATACTTGAGCACTCTATCTTCCCCAGACCACTTAAATTTTCATCCCTCTTAATAGTGTGGCAAACCTAAACTCAAGATTGAAATAAAATGGAGCGTGAATCACTTGAGTTTGATCGCCATTCACACTTTGAGAATTGAGGGGTGCTAAGCCATCCAAACATCCATTCAATATTCTCCTTGCGACTAAAGTTGCAACATTTCTTAGAAAAGCTCACTAGTCCCTAATTTGGATGTCATCAATACACCAAAATCCACAACGGGGGAAAATGCACTTTCAATCTCCCCCTTTTGGTAATTGATGACAACCAACTTAGGCTTACATAAGATAGAAATATTTTGAAGCTTTTGAACCCCAAAATTTACAAGGAGCTCCCCCTTAATATATGAAATGGATTTGAATTCCAGTAATGACTATTTACACATTATTTGCATATATCAAGTGAAAGAAACTCCCTCCTAAATTTTGCAATATGTGGGGTGCCTAACAAGTGTGTGGACAAGAATATAAAAGAGAGTGATGCAATATGACATGTTATATTCACAATGAAAAAGAAGATGGTGGCCAAGAGCACAAGTAGAAACTTAATTAACACATGGCCATCAAAAATAACAATTATCATCACATGTAGAGACAAGCACAACCATTAACTAAAAAAGATAGATAAGCATTAATCTTGTCCTACAACCATCCATCACACATAGAGTTCATGTCCATCACATAGTGCCACCACACGACATAGTTATTACAAATCAACTAGAATAAAAGTCTTGACCAGCTAAAGTCCATAACCCAAAGATAGAAGCCGACTATCCTATTACAAGGAGATAATCAAGCCTAACACTCCCCCTTTGTCACCAAGTGCCAAAAAGGGTAGGCCTCATGAGAGAAACATCTACTCCTCGTAGTCCTTGTCGGCGGGGTCATCACTATCATCATCATCGTCATCGCCATCGGCATCATCGTGGTACTCCTTGGGGGTGTCCTCATCATCATCACATCCCATGCCACGCTTGCCATGAGGGTCGGAGGAGGAAGAAGCACGAGACGCAGCACAAGCCTCATCATAGAGCTCAAAAGGGTCACGAAGAGGCTCCAAAGGCGGCGGTGGATCAGACTAAATACCAAAATGCTGCTCAAGGCGATGCATACGCTCTAACATATCTTGCTCACACTGGGCACTAGCACAACAAGCTCCAAAGAGATACTTCATGAAAAACTTGAACTTGCTAGGAGACTTCTTACTAGAGGAGGAAGGAGGCTCCTCACTAGTAGCACGGCGAGAGCGAGAGCCGTCAGGCGATGAAGCACGAGAGCGAGATCCAGAAGCACCCAAAGTACCACCTTGCTTCTTTATAACACCCTAAAATTAGTTACTTTCTAAAAAGAGTAAAATGATTTCTGTTAATTGTTTTATGCTCATAAAAACATAGGTAAAAGAAAATTAAAATCCAACATAAGGGTAGCAACATGTTTGCGCATACATGCCGTTGCATTGGTACTTTTGTGATGAGTGGTTTGGAAAGTAAATTCAAATCTCAATCTTCAAAATATTATTTTTCAAGTAGTGGTTTAAATAGAATTTGAAAACTTGTAAAAACAAAAGTTAGATAAGATGCCTTCTTTTCAAAATCCAAAGGCTTGGAAAAGGTTTTAAGACGCGTTAGAACAATGTCTCTCTTTCCAGGAATCTTTCCGACATTTTTTGGAATTAAATTCCTATTTCTTGGATCCTTGTCTTTTTTATCGATCAATCCAAAAGTCTTTTCGGGAGCTAAAATCACTTTGGTTGTGTTCCTTATCCTTCCATCTATCCCTAGGAATTTTTCTAGAATTTTTTGGAGCTCAGAGATATTTTTCGTAGCCTAAATAGTAATTCTGGATTTTCTATAATTATTTTAATTCCGAAAATAAATAATTAATAAATATCATCACTTTCCAAAATCTCCAAACCCTATGTGTATATATATATGTCGGCGTAGCCCTCAACGCGCTGATTCCAGAAGTACAGCCTATTTTTCGAGCCGCCACTCGTAGCCCCGCAGATCGGACGCCGAAATTCAGCACAGATAGGTTTCCGGCGAATTTCCGGCGAGCTTTTCCGACCAAACCGTTGTCACACCCAATTTTAAGAACAAAAGAGGATGTATAAAGTCTTATGTGCACCCCAGGAACGGTCGCACACATAAGTGGACAAATTGTGAATTGTACCAACACAGTGTTTATTACATAACGAATAAATATTCAACACATAGTCTCAAACATAGGTATAATAGCTGCTAAGATAACTCTCTTGCGGAAGCTCCAACAGGGACGTCAACTGGTGAACACCAAGCCTAATACTCATCACGATAATCTTCAGTCCAATCTTGATCTGTTACCCATCCGGGATTTTTCCAACATAAAAGATAAAGCAAGGCATAAGTACATGTCGTACTTAACAAGATAACTAAGGGTTCATGAGGCTCAAATAGCTGACACTGGTTTACTACGGTTAGCATTTAAGTCATCATCAAGTTTAGCATTTATTAACATCAAGGTAGCAATAATCCCATCACACATGATCAATGAACATGAATAATCAATATCTTAAACAATTAACATAAATGATCATCTTAACAAGTAAAAGTCATTATCCCTTAAGGTAAGTGTTCTAAGGTCGCTCGTATCCGTGAGCATGGCTATTATAACAGTTTTACACTCTAAGGTTGTACACTTTCACTGTGAGTCATGATTTCCAAATGTATGGGTTTGCAAGGTCCAAAACACCGGAAACCATATAAAGCCACCCAAGAGCTCGTCTAACCGGCCAGGGCCGCAGGGTCATTAGATATAGGAACCCCCCTTCCAAAAATAAAGTAAAAGGCCGCTTCCAAAGCTAGGCTCAATAGGACAGAGGCTGTCCTATACCCAACTCGCAGACCTCTAACCAGATAGAAAAGGGTTTCTCAAATAACTAGAGCCAGAGCCATATAGCCCTCACAGCTGTACGTTAATCCCGGATAATCAGTTACAAGACAAGTCCTTCTGTTGCTAAAAAGTCATCTTGTTTATGTTTATAGCATATTCATTAATCAAGTTTCAAGATCATGATTATTGCACTAGCAATAGAACTACCCAATGCAAACCTCCCAAGGTGACAAGGTAATTGAGTATCCAAAACCTAGGAAATCGTACCATAGGTAGCAAGGAAGACACATGCATATGTATTTTAGTGAGCATCATGAATAGGACAACAAGGAAGGTCCTTAGCTATACTTGCCTTGATCAAAGTTCTCCTGAAAGTCTTGCTGGTCTTGCTGGTCGTAGAAGTTCTCTTGATCACCAACGTAAACCTCACCGTCTGCACTCGATCAACATCACCAAGCAGCAACATACAATCATCCGAGCAATCATACACGAGGCAAACAAATAAATTTTAATTAGAACAATACACCAATAGAGACAAACAGTTTTTGAAAAGTTCATAAAACTATTGTACACGTTGCTACGATCACACAGACGCGAAGATCATGAAAAACGGAGTTACAACGAGAAAGTTAGGATTAAAATAAGTTTCCCTATTAAAGAAATAGATTAAATCTAAACTCGAAATTTAAAGTTCAAAAACATGGTGACAAATTATATGAACAGATAGATCTCGAAAAGACGAATCTAACGCAAGTTGAACGGTCCAATTTGGAGTTAAAACGAATAAGTTATGAGCAATTAAAAGTAGTGGCAAAACTGTAATTAGATGGAACTTGATTTTGAATCTGTTAAATGAAAAATACGTTTTCCAAAAGAGAAAATGTATTCTCTAGAATCCGCTTTGGACTGCGGGTTCAACATCTAAAGTCTTCCAGGGTCTCTTTAACAAAATTACCTCGCAAAGGGGTATCGGCCGATCAGGGCCATTAGATCTAAAATGGATGGCCTAGATCAGATGGGAGCATCGGCTGGCCAGAGAAGAAGCCCCCGGCAGTGGCGCCATGGCCGGAAAAGACGGAATCTCGCCGGCGTTATGGGTCCGGGCAACTCCGGCCATCATTTGGCTCGGAACCGCGACCAAACAGAAGCGGAGCTCGATGCGAGCCTACCTAGGTAGAAGATGGAGGCGGTGGCGGTTCGTGGACGGCGAGAGGCACGCGACAGCGGATGGCGGCGGCTGCGCACGCGAAAACTGAGAAATAAGCAAAATTAAACCTAAGTAAAGGTTGCAGGAGGTGCGCGGGGTCACGGGGAACTCGTTTGCAAACCTTCCGGGGCGTAGAGGAGGTCGGCTTGGGCGAATTGAAGCTCGGGGCGGCGAGTTAGGGTTGTGGCTCATGAGGTGCTCGAGCGAGGGCGGCGCGAGCGGCTAGGGCTTCCGAAAACGGAACATGGGCGCGGCGACTCGGCCTTTATAGGGGCAGGACGTGGCGCGGACGCCCAGGCGCCAGGACCACGTGGTTCGGTCGGTGGTGGAGTCCGGCTCGGTTCCGGTTCAAGGAGGAAGAAGGCGACTGACGGGTGGGGTCGGCCTGCTGCTTGCTTGGCCAGCTTGAGAAGGCCAGTGGCCAAGCGGGCCAGAGAAAAGGAATGGGCCTTTCGGCCAGAAACAGAGAAGAAGAGTTTTTTTTCCTTATCCTTTATTTCCAGAATTTTTTCGAATGAGTTTTCAAAAGGGGTTTGAATTCCTTTTCCCTTGCAACAAAAACTAGACAATACAAATAAAATATGCTCCAGCATGAATGCATCAACATGTTCCTAAACTTATAATTAATTTAATTCCTCAAAACTTATTTATTTTATTATATTGGCATGCTCACACAACAAACTAAAAATCAATTTTACTTATTTCAAAATGATGCAAATTTTGGGTGTTACAACCATGGCGTTTCGACGTCGACCACCACCACTACGAGGTAGATCTCGTCGTCCTCTACACCATCTTGCCATCCTTTTCGTGAATCCGTGCCCGTTCATCGTTTACCTAACCTCTCTTTTTCTTCTCCGGCGAGGAACCACCATGGACGAGGCTTTTTCTTTGTTCTCCGGCCTTGGCCGCGCCCCCACCTCACAGCCGCGCCCTGTCTCTACATGCCACCACTGAATCGCGCCCCAGCGCCCGGCCCCTCTAGTCGCGTGCTCCCGCACGCAAGGAGCAGGTCGTGCCTGTAGTGGCCGGTAACCACCGGCTGAGCCGGCCTCGGTCCAGCCCGCGTGGGCCCCTGCACCGTGTGGTCCCATGCCGCCACTGTCTGGCCGGCTAGGCAAGCGCCGGCCAGGTCCTGGACGCCCTCCATGAGCAACAGCAAGCCTCCATGGCTGGTCACGATCAGCAACAGCCCAAGGTAGAAGATGAACTATTTACGATTTTGTCATCCAAATGTTAATCTCCGTCGTTTAATCGTTTTAACTCCGTTTCAGTTCGTTCCAGTTGCATTAGTTTCGTGTCATCAAGATCTACGCAGTAGCGCTATTAGTTTTCATATAACATATTTATGAATTTATTTTATTAAAATATTAATTGTGTCTATAATTAATTAATCATTGATTAATTAAAATCGGTTTAGGTTTTTATTTTCGATTCGATTGCGTGAGTTTCATCGCAGTGTGTGTTATGCATTAGCAATGATGTTTAACATGTCTCACGTCTTGGAAATTTATAAGTTAAATATTAATTTGATTAAGGATTATTCAATAACTTTTAATTAAAAGCAATTTAAGTTCTATTTCCGTTTTGCACCCTTTAAGTTGCGTTTGGTTCGTGCTGACATGAACTATGTGTTAGGGGCAATGTTTTTCATGTCACATGTTTTTTCCATATATAGCTAAATATTAAATTGATTTGTATATTTGCACACAGGTTGGAATTAAAAGCAATATAGGTGCTTAACTTTGATGATTTATACCTAAAAGTTAATATGACTAATTGTTAACTTAAAAGTGTTTCTAGAATATAATTTGATTAGCTGAACAACATACATATGTGATAAGTACGAGTAGATGCAGTCCCATGCTTAATTCCTTCGCGAAGGTAAAGTTTAATTTGTTTAATAAATTATGTGATAACATGATTTGCTTTAACTCAACTTTTAAAACTAAATATGTTGTGATTAATCTAAATCAATATTGCTCATATAGTTTTTCTTAGTTAATCTAAGACAAGCTCGTAGTTGTTTCTTTTATAATATAATATGAATCTTTTGATAGTGGTTTTCTTTTAATCGTAGCTCATTTCTTAGTCTCTCTTGCATTCTCATAACCGTAGCATCGAGCCATTCTTGTCGCGTTACTTTTGTTTCGGCGTGTTCTACGCGGTGGCGTTAGTGGTTCTCATGTTACTCAAATGTGTTTTGGCAATTAAAAAGTTAATTGTATTAATACTATCACTTGCATCATTTTCAGAATATAAAGTCGATATAGGTTTTATACTATGCCCTTTTTTAAGCAATGAATCAAGTTGATTAATGGAATATTCACATGTGTTTCTACAGTTAAAATAAGTTAAATGGATAGGTTTTATTTTCCGTTGCTTCGATAGTCTCTTTTTCGTTGAATTGCATATAGCGCGTCTTTTGAGTTTGTGTGTTCGTAGCGCCGTTTTGCTTATTTTATTGGTTGATGTACTGTTCTCATATATTCTTATTTGTATGCCATGTATGGATGTTGTATGGTGATATATGGTTCAGTCAATCGGTGAGGTTTACATGTTTATTAAGAAGTTGTTCTCTAAAGACTAGAACTGAGAATTGGAAGCAGAAGATTGAAAGTTGAATACTAAAGGCGTTTGAGCGTATTTCTTTGGGGGGAAAGCAAGTTAAGGCAACTGTACCAAAGGCCCCTTGTTACCTATGAACTATTACCATTCATATTCATGCATGTGTTTAATTTGAAATGCCTTAAGGACTTTACCTAGATGAATTCTTGTACCACATATCCTTGTTACCTATGGTTTGGGTATGCATTTTGGATAAATGCTGCAGTGCTGAACATAGAATAATAGTTAAACATGACTAAAGGCTATATGCAATGTGACAAAATAGAGCTTTTTAGCAATAGATAGGGGGCTAGAGTACGGGGTAAAGTACTCTAGTGCCTCTCCATAAGGACTTAATCCTGAAGCCGCAACCTAGGAGGTTCCGTACAACCCCGAGTGTCATATGGCTCTAACTTTAACCTGTTAACTAGATTGTACTAGCTCGTCTGTAGCTCCAGTAAGGTGTAAGAGGGTATCTTTCCTTTTTCTGTTAGGGTGTACACCGTGCTGCGATGCCCACGTGTGCCATTCCTTTGTAGCTACGACTTGTTAGTGTAACTAGCTAAGGGTTTCATAGTGAAACCTTGCCACACTTCCTGGGAAGAGGTGTAGTGGGCCTTGCAAACCCCGGCATTGGGAATCATGGTTCAGTGGGTAAAGATGTACAATTTCTGTAGAAATAATTAACCTATTATAACAGTCGTGCTCACGGATACGAGCGGTCTGGATCCTTCAAGATTAGTGGTTACTGTGGATGGTGGATGGTTGGGAATTGAGATAAACTTGACTATACTTTAATATCACTAGGGAATTGGGATTATTCACTAAAGTAGTGATACAGGATGCTAAAACTTGATCAACTAAAATTGCGAACCGCAGTCAAACAGTGTCAAGCCTTTGAGCCTCATAGATCCCTTTGATATACTTGCTAAGCATGGTGAGCTTACACTTGCTTTACATGCAATGAAAATCCCGGATGGGTACCAGATTGCCAGTCTAGAGGAGTTAGGCTTGTGGTCAACCAGTCAGTCGTCCCAGTGGAATTGGAGTCTTCGCCAGAAGATCGGAGTCGACTTCCCGCTGTCTATACTCTGAGGTTATTTTCCTTTTACTAATACGTTATGTAATAAGTATTGTCTCTTGATATTACCCTTATTTGTGGCTATATGTTAGATTTGACTTCCTGGGCTCACATATAGTGTGTATCTGGTTTTGTCTTTAAAACCAGGTGCGACAAAGTGGTATCAGAGCAATGCTGACTATAGGACGCAAGCCTAGTTAGCACTGGTCGTTTCTAAAAACCTATTTTACTATAAAACTATTTCTCCACCTCCTTGACTCATTGAATTGAATATTTCCAATCCTTGTCCTATTGTCTCCCCTCCTTGATAGCTTCCTTTGAGCTATACTTTCTTATCTCCTTGAGTTGTTGTTCTTGATCTCTTGCAAACTTTCTAGTCTCACCTCTATTCAAAATTCCAAAGCCATGTTAAGAAGTTTTCCCTTAAGAATGCCTACCAAGTAGCTACAAGGAACGATTAGCAACGAGCTTGTATTTTGTGTTGGATGGTTTGTCCTTATGTTATGGTTGAGTTGGATCTTTGTAATGGGTGCAGTGAATTTGTGGGTTATGCTCACAATTTCATTTATATTGAAGGTTTAAGGTATAAGGGATAAGAAAATAAACAGTTTGGGTTCTCTTTCTCTTGTTTCCTCCTTTCGGTCTTCCAGAGCAATCTGACTTCTATGGCCTATGTCTCCAACCTCTGGGCAACCAAAAATTCTGATAAAATTCTGTGTGAAAGTAGACTTCAAGATCTTTCTTTTCCCGTAAGAGTCACCTTTATAGCATTTCTGGTTTGGGATATATGAAAATCATAAGGCAATATATCTGCGCTGTTTGGAATCTGCAACAGTTTCTGTTGAGCAAAGATTTCGACCAAGTTAACTGCAGAATCTGAAGAACTGGTCTAAAAGAAAGTTGTGGGTAATTTTATAAGCTTTCCAACGGTTCAAGATGCAACTTTATTGGATAAATGGAACTCGAGATATGGATGTTTTTCTGCGCTGCTATTTTCTATCTACGGGAAGGATTGATTTTTCTTATTCTTATCTATGTCCACAAGCTCTCTAGGATGTCAGAGGATGATAATACACTTTGAAGAAAGTTACATGTTGTTTGTTGGTGCCCCTATCTCATCTCTTCTTAAGGGGGTAGCCAAGCTAAGAGTGTTGTGAGTTGGTGAACCACAAGGAGTTTGGATCTACATCTAGATTGATCTTCGAGCTAGCTATGGTTGGGAGTTCGATCTTCACGTACCTAGGATATAGACGTATACAAAGAGTTGCTAAAGACTATATTTGAGACATTTCAAAAGTTTGGATTTGAATTTTGAAAGACTCTTTTGCTCATTCAAAAGAAAACAGTTTGATTTGAACTACTTCACTCAAGGTTTTAGTTTAAAAAAATAGATATTCATAAAAAGTTTGAAAGTATCTTATTTCTAAAACTTCAAAAAAGTTGAAAGTGAAATCAGATTTGAAAACCCACTTTACTTTGAACTAAATTTCAAAAAGAGTAAAATGTATTCGGTTACTCTTCAAAGTGTTATTCTAAAAACACTTTTGAACCATTTTATTCTAAAACACTTTGAAAATTACTCTAAAGTGTTTTTAAAATGGGTTGTTCAGAAAAGACCGATTGAAAAAAAACAACTTGAGTTGTCTTAGTTCAAATTTTATTTGAAAGGTGTTCAAAATGCATTCAAGATATTTTACAAAAGTTTGAAAATTTTGGTTCAAAAGTTTGCAACAATTTGCATTTGGAAACTAAGCACTTTTGGCTATGAATTAGAATTAAGTTTGATTTCAAAACCAAATTTGAAAAGAAAAGGTTTGAGTTGATTTCAAAAGGGTATTTCTAAAAGATGTCTTCCAAAATGGTTCGAAAGGGTTGAAAATTATTTGATTGAATTAATTCCACAAAAGTCTTATTCCAAAGAGAACTTGAACATGTATGTTAAGTCTTTTGTTTGACTTCAAAAGAAAATGAGAATTGAAAACTTACTCTTTTCATTTCTAAAGTAGTTTTGAAATTGATTTGGTTTGAATTTAGAAATCCCAAAAGAGTTCATTCAAAATAAATTGAAGATGAAGTTCGAATGTTTCATTTGTTTTCTAAAATCTTGAAAATCCCTTGTTTGAAACAAATTTTGAAAGAACCTGAGTTGATTTGTCTACTCTTTATCTGAGATTTGATTATAAAGTCGAGTTTTCAAAAGAGTTTGAAAAACAAAGCTTAGTATGTTTACCTGAGGTTCCAATGATTTGAAAATGGTTGGGTTTATTTCAAAACCTTAAAAACATTTATTCAAAAGAGTTTCAAAACATGGTTGAAATATTTTCTTGAGTTCTAAACATAAAACATATTTTGAAAGCTATTTCAAAAGGAGTTGAAAAAGAAAATTTGTTCGGTTTTGATTGAAGGTCTTCCTTTTGAAAAGTAAAACATTTCAAAATGCATAAAAAAATGAACCATATAATTTAAAGTTCTGATTCAAGCTAAGAAAGATCTTTTGGAAGCTTAATGTATGGATAATAAGATTCATTGGAACGAATTAAGAGAAGCAACAAGATCGGACTTGAAATAAGATGGAACAAGAATCTGCAAGAGTAGCCACATGATGAATTATCATACAACACAAAGTGAGTATCAAGATGATGTCGCTCAAGGAAGAGAAGAAGATCTCAAGTTGAAGTATCCCTCTCTTCTTTGCTCTTCTTCTCTGAATCTCGGGGACGAGATTCATCTCAATGGGGGTAGAATTGTAACACCCTAAAATTAGTTATTTTCTAAAAAGAGTAAAATGATTTCTGTTAATTGTTTTATGCTCATAAAAACATAGGTAAAAGAAAATTAAAATCCAACATAAGGGTAGCAACATGTTTGCGCATACATGCCGTTGCATTGGTACTTTTGTGATGAGTGGTTTGGAAAGTAAATTCAAATCTCAATCTTCAAAATATTATTTTTCAAGTAGTGGTTTAAAAAGAATTTGAAAACTTGTAAAAACAAAAGTTAGATAAGATGCCTTGTTTTCAAAATCCAAAGGCTTGGAAAAGGTTTTAAGACGCGTTAGACCGGTGCCTCTCTTTCCGGGAATCTTTCCGACCTTTTTTGGAATTAAATTCCTATTTCTTGGAGCCTTGTCTTTTTTCTCGATCAATCCAAAAGTCTTTTCAGGAGCTAAAATCACTTTGGTTGTGTTCCTTATCCTTCCATCTATCCCTAGGAATTTTTCTGGAATTTTTCGGAGCTTAGAGATAATTAATAAATATCTTCACTTTCCAAAATCTCCAAACCCTATGTATATATATATGCCGGCGTAGCCCTCGACGCACTGATTCTAGAAGTACAACCCATTTTTCGAGCCACCACTCGTAGCCCCACCGATCGGACGCCGAAGTTCGGCCCAGCTAGGTTTCCGGCGAGCTTTTCTGGCCAAACCGTGGCATTTCGACGTTGACCACCACCACTACGAGGTAGATCTCATCGTCCTCTACACCGTCTTGTCATCCTTTTCATGAATCCGTGCCCGTTCATCGTTTCCCTAACCTCTCTTTTTCTTCTCCGACAAGGAACCACCATGGACGGGGCTTTTTCTTCATTCTCCGGCCTTGGCCGTGCCTCCCAGCGCCCCCACCTCACAGCCGCGCCCTATCTCTGCACGCCGCAGCCGAATCATGCCCCGGCGCCCAGCCCCTCCGGTCGCGTGCTCCCGCACGCAGGGAGCAGGTCGTGCCTGTAGTGGCCAGTAACCACCGGCTGAGCCAGCCTCGGTCTAGCCCGCGTGGGCCCCTGCGCCGTGCGGTCCCGTGCCGCTGCTATCTGGCCGGCCAGGCAAGCCCCAGCCAGGTCCTGGATGCCCTCCATGAGCAACAGCAAGCCTCCATGGCTGGTCATGATCAGCAACAGCCCAAGGTAGAAGATGAACTATTTACGATTTTGCCATCCAGTTGTTAATCTCCGTCGTTTAATCGTTTTAACTCCGTTTTAGTTTGTTCCAGTTGCGTTAGTTTCATGTCATCAAGATCTACGCAGTAGCGCTATTAGTTTTCATACAACATATTTATGAATTTATTTTATTAAAATATTAATTATGTCTATAATTAATTAATCACAGAATAATTAAAATCGGTTTAGGATTTTGATTTCGATTCGATTGTGTGAGTTTCATCGCAGTGTGTGTTACGTGTTAGCGGTGATGTTTAACATGTCTCACATCTTGGAAATTTATAAGTTAAATATTAATTTGATTAAGGATTATTCAATAACTTTTAATTAAAAGCAATTTAAGTTCTAATTCCGTTTTGCACCGTTTAAGTTGCGTTTGGTTCGTGCTGACGTGAACTATGTGTTAGGGGCAATGTTTTTCATGTCACATGTTTTTCCATATATAGGTAAATATTAAATTGATTAGTATATTTGCACACAGGTTGGAATTAAAACCAATATAGGTGCTTAACTTTGATGATTTATACCTAAAAGTTAATATGATTAATTGCTAACTTAAAAGTGTTTCTAGAATATAATTTCATTAGCTGAACAAGATACATATGTGATAAGTACGGGTAGATGTAGTCACATGCTTAATTCCTTCGCAAAGGTAAAGTTTAATTTGTTTAATAAATTATGTGATAACATGATTAGCTTTAACTCGACTTTTAAAACTAAATATGTTGTGATTAATCTAAATCAATATTGCTCATATAGTTTTTCTTAGTTAATCTAAACTAAGCTCGTAGTTGTTTCTTTTATAATATAATATGAATCTTTTGATAGTGGTTTTCTTTTAATCGTAGCTCATTTCTTAGTGTCTCTTGCGTTCTCATAACCATGGCATCGAGCCGTTCTTGTCGCGTTACTTTTGTTTCGGCATGTTCTACGCGGTGGCATTAGTGGTTCTCATGTTACTCAAATGTGTTTTGGCAATTAAAAAGTTAATTGTATTAATACTATCACTTGCATCATTTTCAAAATATAAAGTCAATATCGGTTTTATACTACGCTCTTTCTTAAGCAATGAATCAAGTTGATTAAAGAGAATATTCACATGTGTTTCTACAGTTAAAATAAGTTAAATGGATATGTTTTATTTTCTGTTGGTTCGATAGTCGCTTGTTCGTTGAATCGCATATAGCGCGTCTTTTGAGTTTGTGTGTTCGTAGCGATACGCCGTTTTGCTTATTTTATTGGTTGATGTACTGTTCTCATATATTCTTATTTGTATGCCTTGTATGGATGTTGTATGGTGATATATGGTTTAGTCAATCGGTGAGGTTTACGTGTTGATTAAGAAGTTGTTCTCTGAAGACTAGAAGCTGAGAATTGGAAGCAGAAGATTGAAAGTTGAATACTAAAGGCTTTTGAGCGTATTGCTTTGGGGGAAAAGCAAGTTAAGGCAAGTGTACCAAAGGCCCCTTGTTACCTATGAACTATTACCATTCATATTCATGCATGTGTTTAATTTGAAATGCCTTAAGGACTTTATCTAGATGAATTCTTGTACCACATATCCTTGTTACCTATGGTTTGGGTATGCATTTTGGATAGATGCTGCAGCGCTGAACATAGAATAATAGTCAAACATGACTAAAGGCTATATGCAATGTGATAAAATGGAGCTTTTTAGCAATAGATAGGGGGCTAGAGTACGGGGTTAAGTACTCTAGTGCCTCTCCATAAGGACTTAATCCTGAAGCGGCAACCTAGGAGGTTCCATACAACCCCGAGTGTCATATGGCTCTGACTTTATCCTGTTAACTAGATTGTACTAGCTCGTCTGTAGCTCCAGTAAGGGGTAAGAGGGTATCTTTCCTTTTTCTATTAGGGTGTGCACCGTGCTACGATGACCACGTGTACCATTCCTTTGTAGCTACGACTTGTTAGTGTAACTAGCTAAGGGTTTCATAGTGAAACCTTGCCACACTTCCTGGGAAGAGGTGTAGTGGGCCTTGCAAACCCCGGCATTGGGAATCACGGCTCGGTGGGTTTGTTACAACAAAATTAAAAGATTACATTCATATCATATCGGGAGGACAAGGACTTATAGGCACCACGTGCGAATTAGATTCATCTCCATTTCTCCCAGGTGAAAGCAAGTGTGCATGTCATTGAAGTCAAAGACAATTTTCCCGGCTGGGCTTCCAAATGTGCCGGTGGGGAAGCATGCTTGTATGATATCTATGCTTGTTGGGAGAACACGCAAGTACCAATCATGGAACCTTCTCATTCCAAGTGGTAGGCGCTAGATGTCCTAGTTTGGTAGGAAGGGCTTGCCTCTTTCATATGTTTTCGGGCAATCCTTTGACCATTTGATGGCATCAACATTTGGATACTGCTTTGCAATTTGGTAGAGTTTGCTAGTGACGGCCTCCTCAGAACCCCATGATGGGACTTTTTTAACTTGGTTCTCAGGCTTGAACTGGTCATGGGAATACCACTTGGACACTGACAAGACGTCTTTGATCGGAACATAAACTGGCCTTATTTTGATTGGAATCTTCTTTCGAAGTTCCCATTTAGGCGCGTCCTCATCTTCTTGTGCATCACCTTCTTCAGGAGGCACTCGTTGTTCATGTATCGGTTGAGCTTGTTGAGAAGACTGTGGCATCTCATCATGCACTTGCTCGGTACAAGCTGGAGAAGGTTGTGGCATCTCATCAGGCACATGCTCGCTAGGAGGCGGGGAAGAATATGGCATCTCAGGAATGTGGGGGTCACGAGACGGTGAAAATATCTCCCCGACCTCAACAACTCCCAAATTTGGGAGAGGGAGAGGCGATGAAGAAGCAGTCAATATAATGTCCCGTTTGTGCCAGAGCATGAACTGCCCCATAATGTTACTGAGTAACACCAGCCCCTCGGGAGTTGCGTAGTCTATCCTCCACTGCATGAACTTGGGCTTCACTGTATGCACCTCGACCCTAGTGTAGTCCGGTGGTATCTTATTATTGTAGTGTAAGCCACCGGGAGGATGTGCCACACCCGTTGCCACCTCCATCATAGTGTTCTATCGGCCGCTGAGAAACAGCAAGGTGCAACTAGTTGGTTCCTATATGCGATCGACTGGGGTTGTGGCTGCAGTGGGACCTTGACTGCTAGGAACTTTAGGAGGGCTGCCAACTAATGCCATTTCTCCCAGTGGCATCACTAATATCCGCGGCTCTGTAGACAGTCCTTGCTCCTCTAGCGCCTTTGCAACTAGAGCCTTCACTTGGAGCTCAAGACTAGTCTCCCGGTCTCGGCCATGTTTCTTGTACATGTGCCTGTCCTCTTCGAATCCTTGCTTCCAGGTCATCCTTTTCCCTAGCCCCCTGGTGCGGCCTGTGTGCTCCTTGTTTCCCAAGCCAAGGCTAAGCTTGTCCCTCTCTCTGGAAGGATTGAATGAGCCCTTCTCCCTGTCTTCAGCATATTTCAGTATCCTTGATACCGCCTCTTGGGTCTCCGGCTTATCAAACTTAAGATTACTGCCGGATGATTCTGTACTCCTCGCATATATCCAGTTCCTTGAGCGTACCTTCAAATTCGTCACATCGATATTCCCAGCAGTCGTGGCCTCTTCGTCCATCTTCCTAAACTATTCTTCCTTGGCATAGTAGCCACCGGGGCCTAGATGATGGTGGTGTTTGTTCCTCTTCGCCAGCTCGGTATTACGAGCACTGAGCTCCAATGCCTCTGGTGAAGTCTTCTGAGCCACGAGCTCCTCCCATTGACTAGGAGTTATTTTGCCGAACTCGTTGAAGGGAGTTAACCCCTTTTGGATATACTTCGTGTTGAGCTCCGACCTCCAACGTCGGAATGACTCTCCCATCATCCTGATAGCATTTTTCTACCAATTCGTGCTTACCCTCCAGAAATCTAAAATTGAGCTTCAGCTGCCTATCGCATAGTACATTCTTTATGTTCTCTGGTACCACTTTCCAGTTAGGGATTGCTGGGTTCAATTTATCTCTTACTAGGGCCCGATCGCATTATGGAATCGTCCTCTTAATTCCTTTGGCTCAAAGATCTCTCCTGCTGGCCCGACCTCCGTTATCACATAGCATGCCTTATCTGGATATAGATTTCCTTTTCTATCCCCTCATTTCCTCTTAGGCTTGGTAGTCGTGGTTGTGTCCTGAGGTTGTGGAGTAGAGGCATCATGATCCGTCTCTATGGCTGTTGCCTCTGCTCTCCTTTCCTCTACTCTGTCTTGTCCAGCGAGATGTCATGGACATCGACGTCGTCTTTTCTGAGTTTTTGGAGGGACCTATATATACGATAGGTCAAAGTGTTAGCAGAGGTAACACAGCCAAAGCTTTAGCAAAATTTACAAGCTAAGGCTTTTTCCCTACCTCCTCGTTCGGGTCAAAATCCTTGTCCAAATCTTCCTCTGTTGGCCTCCTTCTGGCTTCACGTGGGAAAGGATCCTCAGGACTTTCATATCCCTCTTCTAAGTTATCATCATCATCATCCTCTTCTTCTTCACCTTCAGCAGCCTCTCCTACTCTTCCTTCTGCTCCCCCTTCCTCCTTGTCATACTGCTCCTGAGTAAGCATCACTTCTAGATCCTTTTCTAACTCGTTATCGAACTGCTCCTGAGTTAGCTAGTCCTCTAGTGCTTGCTCCTCAAAGGTTGGGTGCTCATCATGCTCGGGGCATCGGGCTGCACTATCTGGTGTCTGTGACATTATTTTGTGCTTTGTTCTAATAGATGCAAGAAAGTGTGCTTTAGGTACATGAGAAGGTATAAGAAATCAAAAGGGCTATAAACCAAAGTAGTCCTATAAAACAACAATATATAAAAAAAGAGTAGTAGCAGTGGTAGAGGCCTCAGAAACATGTCAATCATCATCTGATCTTGAACTTGGAGCATGAAGGCATCATAACAGAGAAGAGAGGAGAAGGTAATGTAGGGGCGGCTGCTAATGATGCCAAGTTCCTCACAAGTTCTTGATCATCAGCTCATATTCCATATAATGTATGGACTTGGACAATTTCATCATCGGCAAAACAAAGGAGAGGAGAGGAGAGGGGAGATTTGGCAAAAAACCAACAGCTGCTTAGCAAACATAGTGCAGCCGCTGATGGCAAAAGATAGAACAACAAGTCCTGGGCAAGTCCTAGGAGATTTGGCAAAAAAGCAACAGCAGCCAACAGTTAGTAGCTGGAAGTAGCAAGTAGTAGTAGTAAGTAGTTGAGTAGAGTAAGTGTAGCAGTAGAGTGGTAGTAGTAGAGTAAGAGCAGCAACCACTTAGGAGTAGCAATTAGTAAGAGTAGTAGTAGTAGGAGTAGTAAGAGGAGGAGTAGTAGGAGTAGTAAGAGGAGTAGGAGGAGGAGGAGGAGGAGTAGGAGTAGTGGTAGTAGTAGTAGTAGTGGTAGTAGTAGTAGTAGTAGCAGCAGCAGCAGCCACTACACACCAGCAGTATATAAGCAAAAAAACAGAGGAGTGGTAGTAGTAGAGTAAGAGCAGCAGCCACTTAGGAGTAGCAAGTAGTAGTAGTAAGTAGAAAGTAGTAGAGTAGAGTGGTAGCAGTAGAGTAAGAGCAGCAGCCACTTAGGAGTAGCGAGTAGTAAGAGGAGTAGTAGGAGTAGTAAGAGTAGTAGTAAGAGGAGTAGTAGGAGTAGTAGGAGTAGTAAGAGGAGTAGTAGTAGGAGTAGTAGTAGTAGTAGTGGTAAGAGGAGTAGTAGGAGTAGTAAGAGGAGTAGTAGTAGGAGGAGTAGTAGTAGTAGTAGTGGTATGAGGAGTAGTAGTAGTAGTAGTAGTAGTAGTAGTAGTAGTAGTAGTAGTAGTAGTAGTAGTAGTAGTAGTAGTAGTAGTAGTAGTAGTAGTAGTAGGGAAGAAGGGATGATGGAAAATGGTTAGTACTTAGTACAGTTTCACGAGTAATGTTTCAAGAGACAGAAATCATCACTTGCAGCACCATAGGATGTGTACGGATCTAGGAAACACAAATAATAGCCAGGAAAAATAATCATGTTATCAGACAAGTAACCGGTTGGTGCGCCAAACAAAGTAGCTATTCTTTTAGCATATAAACAAGGCATAGCTTATGAATGAGCATCGAGCACGTGTTATGACAAATTAATTGTGCAAAACAACAAAGAAGCAAGGAAGACGCTTTGAAAAAACCAATAAAACATTTAGTGGGAACAATCAATAAGTAAACCTAGTCCAAATATATGTGAACAGGTATCTGGAGTTTGCATCTAGTAGTTTATTTAGTCTCAGGACTGAAAACATTCAACATGTGCCAATTGTAAAACATCACATGCTTCCAGTTAATCTTGTCCAATAAAGTCAGGAAGTGCACAACTAAAAAACAGCCAGCGTACGTGCAATCTTTAGTTTATACAATTGAGATATCCAACTTATCACAAAAATCTGACCACAGTAAAGCTTCACGACCACTGATAGAGAAACACAGGTGCCATCTCAAGTTCACTAGTAGAAGTACCAAGTTTCCTCCCAATTTCCATATATTATTTGATAACCCACAATCCAAGTAAAAAATATGGTTTCTAATCATTGGCTAATAATTTGATTAAACGGAGATTCTTCGTTTTAGCATCCCCATTTCTCAGCTGTCAGCACCAATAAATGCAGATAATGCAATACATGGACATGGTACATTATGTTCCAATACTATTGCCATCGCCTATGTTGCTTGTACCACTTTGCAAGGCAGGCAGTTGGGTTTCCAACCTAACGAAATGCAAGATAACCAATCCTAGTGCGAAGTTAACCTAACTACTCAACATACTAATTTGGAGATAATACATTTACACAAACAGAACCAATTCCATCCTAGCTTGCATTCAAGTTGACCAATCACCAACATGTACAAATGACAAATGGAACCAACCATTAAGTTCACTAATCATTCAAGGGCAAGAAACCCAGTCGTAATGAATTCAAGCAAGCACTGAAGCTTCCACTAAGTTTTTATTGCTACAGTCCAATCCTAAAGATCTTCCACTTCAAACACTACATATCATCGCAACAGCCTGAATAATCTGAACTAGGATGACCCAACCCAAACTTCTGAAACTGAACGTGAAATTGAAAATCCATTCATATAAGCATTACTGCTAGTCCATGATAGAAATGGCCAAACAGCAAGCAAACAGAAGACTCCAGTTCCATCCAAAGTACAGAGAAGCTTGTACTGCATCACCAAGATGGGCATATAAGTTGGCATAGTCAAGGGCAACAATCATTCAGCCAAACAAGTTTGTTCAGACAGATTTTCTTTGGGAGGAACAAAAAGCACATCATCCTTTCTTGGTTTTGATCCACAGCAAATAAGATGGACCAGATGGAAGCCCAAAGTGAGGAAATTGCAGAACGAAGTTCAAAAAAAGGGAGGACCAATGTCACAAATAGCAGATTGGGTGTGCATAAAATAGAGATGAAGGCATAAAGGATGCAGTAAAGGAAGTGCTCCGTTCGTTTCAGGCAATCAATCTCATGATAACCAACAAAACTAAATAACAGTATCACATGAGAATAGCTACTTTGTTTGCTACTATGTAATCCATAAATCAGAGAGGGAGAGGCACAGGGAGAGAGAGCGGGAGATCACCGACTTGGCCACTATGCAATCCTCCAGTTGCTTCTCGCCACAGCTTGTGTCGTCGGTGCGCGGGGGGCAGGGGGCTGGGCGCGGGGCGCCGGGAGCCTGCGTTGTCGGCGTGCGGGGGCGGGACGCCGGGGGCCGGGCGTGGGACGCCGGGGGCCGGGTGCGGGACACCGAGCGTCGAGGGCTGGTGTGGGCGGGCGCGAGCGCGGGACCAGCGGCGGGGCTGGCGGCGGAAACCCTAGGCGCGCGGGGCAGCTTGACAACGTCGGAGGAAGAAGACAGCGCCCAGACTAGATGACTCCCGTGCGCCCTCCTATTTATACTCGGGACTATTTGTAGGGGCGGTTCCTGATCCAGCCGCCCCTACAAATGCTTTTGTAGGGGCGGTTCCTGATCCAACCGCCCCTACAAATAGTTTCTATTTTTTAAATTATAAATGTTATATTTTTTATATCCTAAAAACACAAAGTAATCTAAAAAAATTGTGTATATGCACAAATATAATATTTTGTATTATTCTATATATGAAGAAAAATATATATATAAAATTGTAGTCAAAACAATATAGAAAACAAAAAAACAAAAATTAAAAATTTGAATTTTAAAAATTTGACTACAATTTTATGACATTAAATAAAATAAAATGAAAATGTTGTAAACATAAAAGTTGTATAACTCATCAACATGTACAACTTTTATTTTGGTCATCTTGTCATGTGACTTTGTTTGAACGATTCAAATTTTAAAATTCAAATAATTTCAACTTGAAACAATATTTTAAAAGAGTAAATGATTTCAGATGAAAAACTCAAGAATACCAAAGTTGTAGAACTCATCAATATGTACAACTTTTATTTTGATCATATTTTCATTTGACCAAATTTGGATAGTTGAAATTTTGAATTTCACTAAATGACAACTTCAAATAAGATTTTCAAACCTTAAATGATTTCAACAATAAAAGTTGTGAACATAAAAGTTGTTGAACTCCTCACTATCTATAACTTTTATTTCGGTCACTTTTTTATGTGACAAAGTATTAGTAAACATTGTTCATAAATTCACATATGGCTCATAGTTTCATGAACTATACGAGAAACATGTTGATTTGTGAACAATGTTTACTATCACTTTGTCAGATGAAGAAATGATCAAAATAAAAGTTGTAGATCTTGATGAGTTATACAACTTTGGTATTCATCACTTTTTCAGCTGAAATCATTTAATGGTTGAAAATCTCGTTCGAACTTGTTATTTTTTTAAATTTGAAAATTTGAAGTGCTCAAACTTTGTCAAATGAAAAGAATGATCAAATCAACACACTAACTTGATAGGGCAAGATTTTAGAAAATTTTAGGAAAAAAATCATCACATTTGGAGTTAGTATGAGGGAGACAGACTAGTTACAAATTTTACCCAGAGATTAAAAAGAAAAATCACAACTGTTCATGATGATCAATGATTAACAAGTGTGATTTCTCTTTTTAATCTGTGGCTGAAACTTGTAACTAGTTTTTCTCCCTTATACTAACTCCAAATGTGATGGTTTTTTCCCTAAAATTTTCTAAAATCATGCTCTATCATTTTAGTTTAGTCATCTATCTTTGTCACTAATTTTGAACAATTCAAATTTTAAATTTCAGAAAATGACAGCTTCAAACCTAATTTTCAAACACTAAATGATTTCAGCTATAAAGGTGATGAATATAAAAGTTGTATAACTCATCAAGATCTCCTACTTTTATTTTGGTCATTTCTTCATTTCATAAAGTGTTAAGTGATTTCATAAAGTTTTAGTAGTAATAGAGTGGATGTTCAAATAGAGTCATCTGGATGTTGCAAAGGGTAGTCTCACACACATGCATAAAATGTAGTCTCACACACATACCAAAATATGTTGTCTTACACACGCACATAAATATATAGTCTCACATGCATGCATAAATGAAGTCTTACAAACACACACTTACACAAACACTCCACGTTCAACAACTAGCTAGCCCGCTGTAATGACTTTCCCCTTGACATATTTTCGTTCCCATGGCATTATGTCTTTGGGAAGGTTCTTTTCCACAACACTGATCCTCTTAGGAAAGTCTGTGAATAGCGGCATCCCATCGTAGTTATTGTAAGCTTCAACATCGTCCACGCCATTAACTCCAATAATGTGTTGTTTCCCGGAGGCAACCACGTGCTTTGTCTTCTTCTTCGAGGGGAGGTTACTTTGTGGGTCAGACATATAGAAAACTTGTGCGACACGTGAAGGAAGCACCCAAGGGTCATCTTGGTAGCCTAGATTCTCGAGGTCCAGGACTCTCAATCCGATCTCGTTCAGTTGGTGTTGTTTGATCCAGCGGCATTGAAACAGGGCCACCGTTATATACCTTCCATAGTCAAGTTCCCATATCTCATCAATGATGCTAAAGTATTGGATCTTTCACCCTAATCCATCGAGAGCCTCTATTCGAACACCACTATTTTGGTTCACATATTTACTATCCTTTGCGTGGGTATAGTACGTATACCCATTGATGTCATAAGCATTCCAAGATGTCACTTGTCTCGATGGCCCCTCCGCCAAACTACTGACGGTAATAGAGTATATGCTTTCTCCAGGTGGTATGTTTTGGTCCTTCAACCATGTAGTTAGTCGTTGCTTGTGTTGTTTCATGACCCAATCATCCGAACATCCATTTCTCTCTGCCATAATGATAGCCAAGTGTTCATCAATGTACGGTTGCATCAGTTATGTACTCTGCAAGACACTGTAATGCGCCCGACTCACCTCTTTGTAATCATGGTCGATGAACACTTTTCTACCACTAGTGCCCTTCGCAGCCAGCCTACCCTTGTGACAAGAATCGGGTTTACCAATTCCTTTCTGTACTTTTAGGTACTTTTGACAGCACTCGATGACTTCTTCAGTACTGTAACCCTCTATCATAGAGCCCTCTGGGTATGCTCGATTATGCACGTATCGACTTAGAACCGACATAAACTGCTCATAGGACCACATTTCATGCAAGTAGCAAGGGCCTAGCGCCTGTATTTGATGAACCATGTGAATCATGAGATGTGGCATTATATAAAAAAGCAGGAGGTAAACACATCTCCAGTTGGTTTTGTGTCTCCACCACAAATTCATGTAGGTCACTCAGCTCTTGCTTGCCAATCATCTTTTATGAGATCTTCAAAAAGAAGTAGCACATGTGGGTTGAAGGGACCGTGACGCCTAAGAGGGGGGTGAATTAGGCAACTTACAACCCTAACTCCAAATATGGCCTCTTTTTCTTACCTTAGCAAAAACCTATGCAAAAGATAAACTATCTAGATGTGCAACTAAGGTTTTGCTAGTGTATTGCTATCTCTACCGCAAACTTAATAAAGTAATCAATGTAAATGCAGAAGCTAAAGAGCAAGGTAGAGATATGCAAACTCCCACCGACGACTCCGGTATTTTTACCGAGGTATCGGGAAGCGCGCAAGCTTCCCCCTAGTCCTCGTTGGAGCCCCTCACAAGGAATCCCTCACAAGGGCCAAGCTCCCGGTCGGGTAACTCCGTGGATAGCCTCGGGCCTTCCCCATGTGCAAGTGGGTCTCTGATGTGCTTCTCGGCAAGCCTCTCCCAGATGCCCCCCGCCGTCTTCACTATCAAGCTTCTGGCCGAAACGCCGCGGGCCTTGTTCCCTCCAGTACACGGTGGCGGCCACACCACAAACACGGTTGGTGTGATCTCGCAAGACTTCAAGCCCCTCCGATGTACAACACTTGTGCTCGCAAGCACGGGGTGGCAAGAGGTGTATAAACCTCACTAAACACTAGGCAAACACCTAGAGCAAGCGCATAAGCGGTGGTCTAATCAACCTAAGCACTTCGCAAAGCAGTTATGCTAAGCACCTAATAAAACACTAAGCACTATGCAAGTGGAGATCACTAAAATGGTGTATCAACACCCTTGGTATGTTTCCTCAGCTCCACTATACTCAAATGGCCGGTTGGGGGTTGTATTTATAAGCCCCACTGAGAAAGTAGCCATTGGGGTCGAATTCCCGTGAAACTGCTACTGACCGGATGCGGAATCGTCCTGACCGGATGCGTCTGGTCGTCCCGATCGTTGAGCCGGCAAAACACTGATCGGACGCTGGCTAGCGTCCGGTCGCCTGCCACCGGACGTGTCCGGTCACAGATATGCTGCTCTGGAACCTTTCTGTACTCGATCGGACGCTACGTTCCTGCGTCCGGTCGGTTGCCGCCAGCGTCCGTTCGCCTGTCTGCAGAGCCACCGGTCCAACGTCCGGTCGTGCTTCCAGCGTCCGGTCCTTGTGTCCAGTTGCATCTGTGAGCTCGTTTCTTCGTGATCTTGCGTACGGCTTGGTTCCTATCTTCATGCTTGGACTTTGCTTGATCTCTTGGGTCTTTTCTTGTGCTCCTAAGGTCTTGCTTAAGGTGTTGATCATTGGATTATCACGTCACCTTCGTCCAAGTCACTTCTTGCACCCTGTTGGACTACAAAACAAACACTTGCAAATTCATTAGTCCAATTTGGTTGTGTTGGTCATCAAACACCAAAATCCAAAGTAAATGGGCCAAGGGTCCATTTTCCTTACAATCTCCCCATTTTTGGTGATTGATGCCAACACGACCAAAGCAAGCAAATAATTAGAATTTGGAAGTTAAAAACTACCTACTTGCTAGGTTGCAATGCAAAGGGCAAGGTTATATGATACTAATTGATAGATATTAATTAAAACTTTACTTAAAAGCTTGTCTTGCCCTTGCAAATGTCCCCATGTGATATTATGATTAAAGCCTAGCTTTCTAAAAAAAATCTCCCATTACTTAGACTAACCCATAATTTACTTCCCTCCCTTTCTTGGACCATTACTTCTTGTAACTAAATGCTTGTCTTTGGTCCTTCAAATTCTCCCCCGTTGGCATCAAACACCGAAAAGGAAGACATTAGTAGCACAAGGGAGGGTTAAATTTCGTGATCCTTTGTGTATAGAGTGAAATGGATCACAAAATTTGACTCTCACATTATATAGACTAAGCTCCCCCTAAATATATGCATACATATGGTAGAAAGCAAAGCATATGCATAATTAGCAATTTATTGTACAATAGAGTTTAATCTATATAATACATGGAGAAAGCATATAAATATGAAATGAAATCAACATGATGATGCCAATTGAAGAATGATGCTTAACTCCGAGGACTCCAATTTCCTTACAATGAGACTACTACACATGTGATAGGTTTGAAAAAATTGATACCATTTGAACAAGTGTTAGTCTTAAAGCATCCAAGTTGTAGATAAAGCTCCCCCTAAATTTGTGCACACAAGTGTTGAATACTTGTCAAATTTGTGCACATTGATTTAAGTATCAAAATACCACTTGAAAGATGATATTTGGGAGAGATTATCTACAATTTGGACTTTGGCACATATTAGATAATTAATTGTAAAACAAGCTATGTGCCGTGCTCCTAAACAATTTTAAACCATGTAGGTTTGCTCCAAGGGTTGATAATGAAACCGAGCAAGCCTACCATATGATATACCTATTGAATGCATGACAAAATATTTAAGCATCTAAATGCAAACATTAGGCATGAAAGATAACTAGATGCTTTAAGAGTATATCTATTGAGAAACAAAACCAAATGAAATGAATACTAATTGAAAGTAATGACATCTAGTTACCTAACATGGGAAGGGGAATTTGGGTCCATAGTATTCACTAACCTACTTGGCAATGACTTTGCCCATCATGATGCACCCTATGAAATGCCCCCAAACTTTGCCAAGTCTCCAAATTCCCCAATTTCCGACGGACTTCTTACTTCCCTTTTGGAATTCAAACCTTCTTGGTGCTCTTCATGTTGGAAATGATTTCCTTTGGCACCCAAAAGCGTTTCACCCCATTGTTGGCTTGCTTGTTCACCTTGATGGCCACCACCTTGTCATTTTTCTTCTTCTTCAAGAGATAAGGTGTGGAGGCCTTCTTGTCCACCTTGTTGGTGTAGGTGTTGGAGAGCTTGCTTGTTTGCTTTTTCTCCTTCTTCTTTGCTCCTCCCCCATTCTTCACCTTGCACTCATAGGACTTGTGACCTTCCTTGTGGCACACGTAACAAACCACGGTTTGTCCTTCACCAAGCTTCTTCACTCCCTTGACAGTGTTATCTTGATGAAGTTGGGTTTGCTTCGCCTTGCCTTTTACTTGAGTCAAGTCCTTGGTGAGGCGAGCTACTTCTTGCTTGAGTTGCTCATTCTCCTTTGCAACCTCTTGTGTGCATGTATCTGCAATAACTTTCTCAACACAAACTTGGTTGCACAAAGGTGAGTCTAAACATAAATCATTACAAGAAGTAGAGGCATCCTTTTTAGACATGTTAAAGATAGAACTTTTCTTTTTAGATGCCTTGGTGGGGTTTGTGCTAACGGCTTCAAGATTAGCAACTTTATTAGTTAGCTCATCACAATGTTTGCACATGGTTTCCATTTTAGCAAGCAAACTATTATATGCTTCTTGTGAGCTAGCTAACTTTTCTTTTAATTTTTCATTTTTCTTTAAAAGTTGCTCATCATTGATTGTGCATGCATTTGTTGTTGCACTAGCCTCAAGTTGCTCAATTTTAGTAGATAGTTCAACATTGAGATTTGCAAAGTTTTCATATTGTTCAAGCAAATTTTTGTATGCTTCTTGTGAACTACCTAGCTCTTCTTTTAAATTTTTGAGCTTCTTTTGTTGACTAGTACAAACTTTAGCATATTTAAGATTTTGTTGCACAATTGTATTATAAGAAGGCAAATCATCATTACTATCGCTATCACTAGAGGATGAGCTTTCATTACCTCGTGCCATAAGGCACACACGAGAAGAGCTTGATGATGAGTGCTTGCGCCCTCACCTCTTGTGATGATCTTCTTCACTTGAAGAATCATCCCATGACCTTATTGATGTGAGGGCTTTGTTCTTGCACGCCTTCTTCTTTGCCTTGGGTGTGGGCTTGTTTGGACAAACTTCCACAAAGTGCCCCAACTCGCCGCATCCATAGCATCCCCTCTTTCTTTGCTCATTTCTTTGATTAGTGAAAACGAGGTCTTGAATTTGGATGGGCACACCTTGACATTGAGCCTTACGATCATCTTCTCCACCTTTTTGATAAGTTTGATTGATTCTTCATCAAGGTCGGAGGTGGAGGAGGAAGATTGATCATCATCACTTGATTCTTGTTCATCATCATCATCATCCTCATCTTCTTCTTCACTTGAGGAGCTTGAGCTTGAGCTTGACTCAACTTTCTTGCCCTTCATCTTTTTCTTCTCGCTACAAGTGAGAGCTTTGCCTTTGCTTGATGAAGATGCTTCTCCTTGACCCATCTTACGTGACATTTCAAATGCCACTAGCTTGCCAATGACAATGCCTAGGGTCATGGTGCTCAAGTTCTCCATGTTGTGAAGAATGGTGATGATGCTTGCATATTTCTTTTGTGGTAGAATGGAGATGATCTTCCTCACGATGTCCACATCATCTAACTTTAATAATCCTATTGAATGGAGCTCATTGATAATTAGATTCAATCGAGAATACATATCACGAACAAGCTCATCGTCATTCATAGCAAAGGAATCATAGTTTTGCTTAGCTAGACAATGTTTTTGCTCACAGACATTACTTGTGCCGTCATGGAGCTCTTGGAGTTTTAACCAAATTTCATGTGCCGTATTTAAGGTGAACACTTGGTTAAACACATCCATGCTAAATGGTTCAAACAAGCAATTCTTAGCTCTAGCATTAAAATGTATTTCTTTTTCGTCACTCTTTGTGGGCTTTTCGGGATTCTTAATGGGTTTCATCCCGTCACGAGTGACTCTCCATACACCTAAATCAACCGCCTCAAGGTGGCAAGCCATTCTAGCCTTATAGTAGAGGAAGTTAGTGCCATCAAATTGAGGAGGCCTAGCGGTATCCATCCCAACCACTCTACAATAGCGTCGGCTCAACGACGGTTAAGCCAAAGGTCCAAATATGAGCCAACCGGCTCTGATACCAATTGAAGGGACCGTGACGCCTAAGAGGGGGGGTGAATTAGGCAACTTACATCCCTAACTCCAAATATGGCCTCTTTTTCTTACCTTAGCAAAAACCTTTGCAAAAGATAAACTATCTAGATGTGCAACTAAGGTTTTGCTAGTGTATTGCTATCTCTACTGCAAACTTAATAAAGTAATCAATGTAAATGCGGAAGCTAAAGAGCAAGGTAGAGATATGCAAACTCCCGTCGACGACTCCAGTATTTTTACCAAGGTATTGAGAAGCGCGCAAGCTTCCCCCTAGTCCTCGTTGGAGCCCCTCACAAGGGCCAAGCTCCCGATCGAGTAACTCCGTGAATAGCCTCGGGCCTTCCCCACGTGCAAGTGGGTCTCCGATGTGCCTCTCGGCAAGCCTCTCCCGGATGCTCCCCGCCGTCTTCACTATCAAGCTTCTAGCCAAAACGCCGCAGGCCTTGTTCCCTCCAGTACACGGTGGCGACCACACCACAAACGCGGTTGGTGTGATCTCGCAAGACTTCAAGCCCCTCCGATGTACAACACTTGTGCTCGCAAGCATGGGGTGGCAAGAGGTGTATAAACCTCACTAAACACAAGGCAAACACCTAGAGCAAGCACATAAGCGGTGGTCTAATCAACCTAAGCACTTCGCAAAGCACTTATGCTAATCACCTAATAAAACACTAAGCACTATGCAAGTGGAGATCACTAAAATGGTGTATCAATACCCTTGGTATGTTTCCTCAGCTCCACTATACTCAAATGGCCAGTTG